>NC_045448.1:24369932-24395293 GCF_002776525.5 Piliocolobus tephrosceles
TTCTTCTTCTGTCTATAAATAAACAAAAGGAATGTAAAGACTATTAGACATATGTTCTAATTTTCTTTTCGAATTGCATATACTGGTAAAATAATTTTAGCCTATCAGTATGTGTATCTCTTTTGTTAAATCAGTTAAGTCACGTTTTGAGTTGAATATAGCAGCAATAGCGTTTTCTTCAGTTAAATATGACAATATAAATATGTCTGTTTTCTCATGGTTTTCATTATCCTGGATATAGGCTAGCAAAGACATTCTTCAGCTGAGCCTGAACAATAATGAAGTGAGATGGTTCATATCCAATAACTTTACAGGTATATAAATTATGATTTTAATTGATGTATTAAATAAAATATAATTCAATATAATTTTATAATTAAAGCCTATCTAATACACTTACTTCTAGAAATACATCTCAAATACATTAATCTAAAATAGAAAAAAATCCATTTATGCAAAACTATTTAAAAGTACTGCCATTGGCAACTTGCAAAAAATAGAAATCATACATAGAAAGATCAGCTACCCGTTCACCAAAAGTAAGTGCTTTCTTCCCACAGAAGAGGAAGTGACTGCTCAGGTAGGAACTATCTATCCTCTACTCTCTTCTACTGACTGAACACAGAAGACTCCAAGACCTCAGGGGGCAGTAGAGCCTCAAATGGAAACATCCTAGTTTCCTGAATCACCACATGGAAGAAAGCCACCTGGAAACCACAAACATTTGCACCAGGCCTTTAAATGAGCAAAAAATAGACTTTCATTGCATTCTTTAAGTCACTGAAATTTTGTGCTTAACAAAACAACCAGTTCTATGCTAAGTTATATAGCAACCAATATTCAATAGCACAGAATGATTAAGAAAGAAGCTATAGCATTTTAAGACAGCTAGATGGTACCCTGATATTTATTAACTACTCGATTGAGAAGTAGAAAACAAAACTATATGTGCAGAATATTATAAGACAAAATGCTCTGAAGGGGTCATCTTCAGGAATGGCTAATATTGAATTTTGAATTACTGTGTTTAGTGTTTCTTTATATCCGGTCTCCACTGTAAAGATATATGGCTAATTGTTAGGGGAAAGACTCAGAATTCCCCCACCCATACCACCCGTAGGTTGGACAGAAAATTGTTCATATGGTGTCATGTGTCAATGTAATCATCTCTCCTAAGAGATACTAGCATCTCTGGGACAGACACCCTGTTGAATTCGCATGTACCTAGCACAGGGTGGAACATGTGGGAATTACTCACCATCTACTGAACAGATGTAGAAATCCATTTATCCAAAGACGATCGCTGCCTTTGGATTTAACTATACATTTTTCTAAAGGTAATCTATTCTCCTTTGCCACCTAGCCTGCAATTTCTTAGACCAATCTCTTCAAGCTGTTCAGGCTTTTTCTCTAAACCAATATACTGAGCAAACCATATAAAAAGCAATAGAGAATTAACTTGAGATTATCAGACTAATGATACAGCTATCACAGTGTGGAATGCTTTGTGAAAAGACTATTACTGCCAGAGATAAATGTGAATACATTTTCTAAGATTTCACCAGGCATCTACATCTGTGTGCATGTGACAAGTTTTTGTTTGGTGTTTGCCCAAGCTGCTTAAGGCTTTTGTCCAGTGGAGGGACAATACTGCCTAATTGCTGCACTCCATTTGTCCTACACCGAAGAATCCACAGCTTCCTTCTTTATAAGCTTCTCCCAGCAAAACAGAACCATGACACAGAACTTGAACTCAATCCAATTAGGGAACTTTTAAGTTGAAATAAAAGAAAGAGGTTCCTTGCATACCTCCTAATACCTGTTTTCCAGAAATAGATCTGAAACATCCAGGTGGGCCGGAGCCTGCAACTTCACTTTCCTGTCACCAAGTCACCACTAATAAGAGAAAGGACGCCTCTGTATCACCGAGGAGTATTTCCTTATCTACCAAAAGAAACTTATGTTCCCCTCGAGGAAGCCAACCCTTCCAATCTCACAGGGGTTTAATGGGTATTCGCCACTAATCTTCTCTCTGGCACAACATTTATAAGGAAGCAAGTGAGCAACCCACTAACATAGCTCTGTTTAATGGATTATTAGTCTTTGTGTTTCCTCTCTAGCTCCCTTATATTTAACTCTCGATACAGAAGCTACACTGACCTTTAAAAATAGGTCAAATCATATCAGTCTTCTCTCAAAGCCCTGTGTTGGCTTCCCATTTTGCTCTAAGCAGCAAAGTTAGAAGGGGCTTAGAAGGTCTTTATGATCTGACCCCCTGTGATCTCTGACATCCATCTCTTCCTCTCCCCTCACTCACTCTGCTCCAGGAACACTAGCCTCCTTGCTATTATTCAAACACGAGAGACCACTCAAAAGCCCAGGCAAAGCCTGTACACTTGCTGGTCTCTCCATATCGAAGCCTCCACATTTTCCAGACACTCACTATAACTAACTCACAGCCCTCCTTTAGATGTTTGCTCTAATATGGCCTCCTCAATGAATGAGCCATCCCCCAAACACACACACACACATTATCCCTTCTTCTGCTTTATTTTCCTCCACGCCATTTATTATCTTCCAGTGTACTAAATATTTTCTTAATCTGTTTATTGTCTGCTTTCTTCTACTATAATCTAAGCTCCATCAGGGCAGGGATTTTTGTCTGCCTGTTTGCCATTGTACCCTCAGCCCAGAACTCTTAATAGGTATCCAATTAGTATCACTGAAAGAACAAATTAAAAGCCTATTATGCACAAAAAATAGTGTGCATAGTAGTATTGCCACTGTGTTACCAATGTATACACTACATGATTGTAATAACAAAGTAATAATGGACAGTCTTTCAGAACAACAATGTACCCATGAACCAACATGAGATGAGGGGGCTTCTCTGAAAATAGAGATTAATATTCCTTATTTATCATCATCTTCACAAAAAAACTCAAACTACTATGTTTTTCTCATTCATCTTGTTTGCTCTCCCTACCACAGGCTACAGCCATCTCAATTTTTTTCTGGTAGTTGTCAGAGTCTGCTGTTGTTCTGCTAAAAAAGACTATTTGAAACTGATTCTTCTGTATCTTGGTTTCAGAGTATCTCCATGATCTTCAATTAATTCCTGAGCAAAATTACTTCACCTGGATACAGTGGCTTTCCAACTATTGAAGAACAGATGTAGCCATTGAACCCAAAAAGAAAATTAATTTTCTGTTTCTAATTCTGATACCATTTGACAAAATCCTGAGTATCCTAATTTAAGATACATTTAACAGCAAAACAAGTTGTTCTCTATTTTCAAACTATATTTGTACAAAGCTATTGATGAGGCATTTTGTTTCTAAGTTTTTCCTTTGGATTTTTTCATCATTGAAACAAATAATAGAAAAATTTTAAACTGACTACAATATAATATAAAGCTACCTCATCTTTCCTTGAAAAATCCTGGAACAAAGACAGTACTCATCATTTTTTTCCAGTGTCTCCCTAAAGAGTACTGTTTTTTTTTTTTTTTTTTTCTTTTTTTGAGGAAAAAAAATGCCATCTTAGGTACAACAGAAAGTAATACTCAAACATAGTCCAGGGCAGCCCCGAGAAACAATACAGGCAGACACTATACATACACACACACACACACACACATATATTACTATTTATTTATAATAATTCTACAACAGACATTGGGATATTTTACAGAAGGAAAGCTGAGCTTTCAGAGACATGAATTTGCTCAGAGTCACAAAGTACTAAGTAACAGAGCTAGGATCCAAATCTAGACCTTCAGACCAGCCTCTGTTCTTCCCACATAGCTGTTCTGCCTCTGTGCCAGTGCTGAGTCCAGTCCTGACCAAACCTCCTTAATGGAAACTTATAGCCTGGTACTTCCTGTGTTATCAAGGAAATGAATCATTCATACTTGGCCACAATTACTAATTCCTAGTGAACAGATCATAGAACACTCTTGGCATTCAATCATTTACTAAGCAGCTAAATTACTATTTTAATGTAATGTAAAAACAGCTCTGATATTGTCAGTGTTAATGAGAAATTGCCATATACATATTAGTGACTCCCACCCCCAAATAATTGATATCTTATTCATATTGCAGCATAGAGAATGATGTTTACTAGAGTTTAGTTTAATTTTATCACATAACTTGGAGGGCATAGATATTTATGAGCTTTAAATCAGGCATTTTAAATTTGAGGAAAGAAAACCATATTTTACAGAATTAGAATCCAATGGATAGCAAATCTACTCCAACTTTCCCTATTTCAGCCTTCTAAATTTAGCTTCACATCACACAGGTCATTAAGATTCAAAAGTAACAACTGCATCGCTCTACGTTTAAATGAAACAACATCAGAGCACAGGAAAAATTATAAAAATGTTCTTCTAAGTTAAGACCAAAGAGTTAAAATGTAAGGCAGATGGTAGCACTGAATTCCTTTGCCCTCGATTTGCTTACTAAAATGCACAAGAAATCTCAGAATGAGAAAGGCAGTGGCAAGAGCACTGGAAACTGGTAATACTGACAAATGATTTCTCAGTGAAAAAGAAAATACTTTTTAATTTACAAAAGTATGGATGGGGTCCTAGGTCAGAACTAAAGGGCCAGACAAAGTAACGGTAGATTTCCACCCAAATCACTGCTTACCTCAACCTCAAAGTCAGTGAGTGTGTGATAGGAACAGAAAAAATGTATGTGAAGAAATAATGGAAAGTTTCCAAATTTAATGAAAACTATAAACCCACAGATCCAGTAATTCCAGCTAACCACAAACACACGCAAAATATGAAGAAAACTACACCATGATACACTATTATCAAATTGCCCAAAAGCAGTGATAAAAAGGAAATCATAAAAACAGCTGGAGGGAGGGAAGTGGGAGGAGGAACAGAGGGAAGCCTGCTAAGCAGAGGGGAGCAAAAATCACGGTGACAGCAGACTTCTTGTCGGAAACATTGCAGTGAATAGAGAGTGGAGTGAAATGTTTAGATACTGGAAAAAAAATCTGTCAATCTATTTTTCTATATCTAACCAAAGTACACTTTAAATATGAAAGTGAAATAAGGTATTTTTCAAGCATATAAAAGCTGAAAAATCATCACCAGTAAACCCACACCACAAGAAATGTTAAAGGAAGAAGGCAGGAAAAGCAGGCATTTTCTTTAGGTGGAAGAAAAAGGATTAAAAGGTGGAAATATGGGTTTAAACAAAGGAAGAAAGAACACTGGAAATGGTAACTACATGGATAAATATATAAGACCGAGTTTATAACATATTTATAAGTAAAACATCTGAAAACAAATGTGTTAAAGAAACAGAAGCATACAACTCCACATATACTATCTGTGAGGTGGTGTAATATCACTTGAAAGTAAAAGTTAAATATGTAACTATAAGTCTTAAAGTAACCACTAAATTAACAAAGCTAAGAGTTACAGTTAATAAGCCACCAAAGGAGATAGAATAGGATCAATTAATCCAAAAAGAAGGCAGGAAAAATAAAAAGAAAATGAGGAATGAAAAATAAACAGATAGAAAATAACAAAACGTTAGGTGTGAACCTATCTATATCAACAACCACATTAAATGTAAATATAAATAATCTGATAACACAATTTAAAATCCAGAGACTGTCAGATTGGATACAGCAGCAATACCCAACTACATGCCACCTACAAAACTGCATTTTAAATATAAAGACACAGACAGGTTAAGAGAGAAAGACTAAAAAACTATACACCATAATACTAATCAAAAGAAAGCTAGAATGGCTATATTAACATCAGACAAAGTATTATTCAAAGAAAAGACAATTAACAGCCATTAGAAAATAAATTCGTAACTATAAATGGATCAGTTTATCAAAAGGACATAATAATCCTACATATTTCTGCACCTAATAATACAGCCTCAAAATACATGATACAAAAACTGATAGCACTGCAAAGAGAAATAGAAACATTCACAATTACAACTGGAGATTTCTATATGCTCTTTGAAAAACTGATAGAACAAGTGGATACAAAATCACGAAGGATATAGAAGACTTGAACAACAAAATGAACCAACTTGACCTGATTAACATTTATGAAACACTCCAACTCACAATAGCAGAATGAATACATGTATTTTTTAAGTGTACCCAGAACATCTACCACATTTTGGGCCATAACGTAAGTCTTAACAGATAGGAAACGTTCAAGTCGTAAGTATGCTCTTCCATCAGGGATTTTTAAAGTTTTCAGATATTTTTCATTCTATATTACCGGTGGATAAGATTCATAAACTCATGGGTGAGGAAGAGCATTCTCACACTCAGTCCCTCCCTTAAAAGGTTGTATCAGAGCCTACAGTGTAAGGACATCAAAAATGAACACGTTCCTCTAAGCTGGGATGCATTTTCAGGAGAAGGGACCTCCACCAACTATTGATCCAAAGAACCTGAGTCTCTCACACACACAAAAGACCATAAATACCTCCAGCAATATTAAGGTAATGTTGAGGAAGTTGTTCCTTTTTTCTCAAAAACCCTTCCTCACCTCTTTTAGCCATTGAGGTTATCCTAGATTTTATCTATACCCCACATTGTCGTGAACAGCCAGTGATTTTACTTGAAATAATTGCTCGTCTTCATTGTAGATTTTTACATAAAATATGATGTGTAACTGACAGCACTTCAGACCCAGACGGCAGCAGCATTTTAGGCTCCATGTGGCAATTAGCCACAAAATTAGGTCAACACAAGACAGGATAAGTGATCCCAAAGAAAGGGAGCATTATAACATGGAAAATGGGATCAGAGGAAGGCATGACAGAAACATATTATAAAATGATTAGAAAAATTATCTAGATTAAGGTTCTTAAAAGAAATGTGATCTTTTATATCATACAAAATAATATCCTTTCTAGTATGGTCATAGAACTGTCCTCCCATTTATCTTATAATACTTGGCTATCCTGACCAAGGAAATATTTTCTTGGCATCTGCTTTTCTATATTTCTACCCATTTTGGCAATCTGCAATAAACTCTCTTCTTATCACTTTAAACCTACAGAAAGTTTTAAGTTAGGCTGACACACATGCCAAGCTTCACAGCGGTGTTCTGGTGCATGTTTCCAATGAACAAAAACCTCCAGGAAGCCTCCTGAATGCCAGTCCCTCCAGTTCCGAGTTAATGGCTCTATTTAGTCTACAGATAAAGCATATACTCTGTGGTGAGAGCCTCAGTGATTTCATATCCTCTACTACACTGGGATGATTCTTAAAATCAAAGATAGAGCTGCCCCTAAGCCACTGTCACACCCAGTGAAACCTAGGACAGGGAGGGAGAGAAGAAGGGAGAAAGAGAGAGACAGAGGGATACCATAAAGCCACCATGAAGGGTAACCCTGTAATAAGACCCATAAAAAGTTGTTTGTTTGTTTGTTTTTTGAAGGGGGGAGTTATAACTCAGAGTAGATTTTTTAGTTAATGAATAATAGTTACACATATTTTGTGGTACATGTGATATTTTTGATACATACATATAATGTTTAATTATCAAATCAGGGTCACTGGTCTTTCCATTGCCTCAAACATTTATCTTTTCTTTATGTTGGGGACATTTTAGTTCTTCTCTTCTAGCTACTTTGAAATATGCAATACATTATTGTTAACTACCGACACTCTACTCTACTATCAAACACTAGATCTTATTACTTCTAACTGTATTTGTATGTTACTTAGTCACCATCTGTTTATCCCTCTTTCCTCTTACACCTCCCAGACTCTGGTAAATACCAACCTACTCTGTCTCCATGAAATCCATTTTTTTCTAGCTTCCACATATAAGTAAGAATATGTAATATTCTGTCTTTCTGTGCCTGGCTTATTTCACTTAACATAATGATTTTCAGTTCAATCCATGTTGCTGCAAATGATAGGATTTCATTCTTTTTTGTGGTTGCATAATATTCCATTGTTTATGTACACCACATTTTCTTAATCATTCATCTGTTGACAGACACTTGGGTTGATTCTGTATCTTGGCAAAGGGCTGCAATAAACATGAGACCACAGATATCTCCTTGATATATTGACTTCCTTTCTTTTGGATATATACCCGCAGTGGAATTTCTGGGTCACATAGTAGTTATATTTTCAGCTTTTCTGGGGAAGCTCCATAATGTTTTCCATAGTGGCTGTACTAATTTACACTCCTGCCAACAGTGTATGAGCATTCTCCTTTCTCAGGGAGGTTTTTGTGAAGACTCTCTTTCTTCAATCTTTCCTCTTCTCTCTCCTTCATTTACCATGTTTTAGCTGGATTGACTATTTAACAATTCTTAGAACAGAATAGGTTTCTTCTTAATCACGATCATTGTACCTGCAGTTCCCTTTGTCTGGAATGCCCTTCCCTTGGCTTTTTATGTTAGATACACAGTCTCTTCAGAGAGAACTACCCTGGCAGTCTCTCCAAAGTGAGTTCCTCCTATTCAGTTATTTTCTAGTATAGCACCTTTTAAATTTCCTTCATAGAATTGACAACATGCTTTTGTTTATTTATTTCTCTACTACTTTACTGCCTCACCCACTAGAATGTAAACTTTTTGTAGGCAGAAACTATGTCTATCTAGATGACCATTATATCCCCAGATCTTAGCACAGTGCCTGGCAAAATTTTTTAAAGCTGAATAAAAACGTATTCAATAAACAACTGATCAATACATATCTGCCCCTTCAGAACCCATAATTCAGTTTATAAATCAAGCTGTGAAATAAGATGAGTAGTCGTTGCCTACATCCATTCACATTATCCCTAAGGGGACACACATATGTGCCGGAATCTTTCCTTTCACCAAGGCAAGATACCTTATCCTCCAGACTCCCTAAAGTTTCCATCCAAACAGCAGACAAATGGGACAGACAAGTCAGTATGTATGCATAAAATTTAGTTATTGTTTATACCAACCACACACAACATGAGCAGGAGACACAAAAGGTCTACAGTAACCACGGAATTTCAAGCAGAAAAATTTCAATTCAACGCTTTTGACACATAGAAAAATATTTTGCCCTCATGATTTTTGTTGAGAAAGGCAATCTGAAATGGGCCTTGGGATCTCTGCACATTCTTACTGGTTATGCCAAGCATGCAATATACTGACAGTTCTCTACCCAGGCCATTTTTCAGGGTTACATTTGCAAGAAACAATCTTTAAGAATGAGGTAATGTCTCCTTTTAAAATAAAGAGAAAGCTTGCTTATTGTTTGTTATACAGGTGGTGAATTCTCCAAGATCAGTGTTCCTCAGCTCTAATCAAGGCCAGCCTCAAGGGCATGCAATCTGTGTGGTCTCACAGGGACTCACATTGAAGACAGCCCTGCACTTGGCTTAACACTCTTCTTATGTCATCTTAACATTCTTAATGATTTTAACTTTGAACTTGTATTTTGTAAGTGAAGTACAAAGAGACAATGGACCACACAAATGAGCAGAGGAGAGGTGTACAATATGCATGCCCACCATTCCTTGGGGCCCCATTCACATGTCATGTTTGCAATAGCTCACCAGCACAGAATTCTGGGATTTCAGTGAGATTCAAAGCAAGTACAAGATAAGTGTGTCACATCTATGAGTAAGTAAGGGCTCTGACAGCCCATGACCCCACCCTTTCCATTGTACCAGAACTTGCTTAGAATATACAAAAAGGTAATGGCATTCTAAAAAACAGAAGCAACCAAGGAACCTAATCATATCCTTTCATACTCATGTTACTTCCTTTGTATTTCCTTCCTTCCTTCCTTCCTGCCACTTAACATTCAAAATGATGGCATAGAAGGAGAGGGGAAGATATAGCAAACCACAGTTTCGTTTCTTTTCTTTTCTTTTTTTTTTTTTTTTTTTTTTTTGAGACGGAGTTTCACATTTTGTTGTCTAGGCTAGAGTGCAATGGCACAATTTTGGCTCACTGAAACCTCCGCCTCCCAGGTTCAAGTGATTCTTCTGTGTCAGCCTGCTGAGTAGCTGGGATTAAAGGCACCCGCCACCACGCCCAACTAACTTTTGTATTTTTAGTAGAGACAAGGGTTCACCATGTTGGACAGGCTGGTCTTGAACTCCTGACTTCAGGTGATCCACCCACCTTGGCCTCCCAAAGTGCTGGGATTACAGGCGTGAGTCACCGCACCTGGCATCACAGTTTCTTTTCATTTTAGTCCTTCATTACTCATCAATAAGGCAACACTAGAGAACTTAATAGAATACATGGATATCAAGAAATAAAATAAAACTGTTGAATTGGTTTTTTGCACTATTTCCACTGTTCTGGAAAGTGTTATATTCTAATGCCTTTAACGGCACTGGTTTTTGAATAATGAGCACTGCATTTTATTTTGCACTGACTCTCACTAATTATGTGGCCATTCCTGGCTGAAATAAAAATCCACTGTATGCATAGCATCCATCTTGGACTCTCCATGTTGCCTCTGAATAACCTGGGGACTAGGAGAAACATGACAAACATGCTTATGTTCATGCTGACTGATGTACCACTAGAAATAAAGTCATTTGTCTCTGACCCAGGAATCATGTATCTTTTGCTAACATCTATGAAACAGTAACAGGATAACTTATTAGCTTGTAACTAGGGTGAAATTTTAGATTCTGAGAGTTTTGACACCAACCACAAAGGTAAACAGAAGACATAAAAGAGCTACTGTAACCACAGCATTTCTAAGCAGAAAAGCCCAGTTTAATGCCTTTACACTTAATGCAAATTCTTCCCCTTGTGATCTCATTCTTTGTTGCACAATTTGATTTTGATGATTTTTTTCTTCTATCTCATTTGGTTATGCCACACTAGTATCTTTACTTCATTATACTCTTTAGGTAATGACAATGTTAACACTCTCTTTAATTTGTTGTTTTTCCATGAGGTCTGATTAAATATTTTGCCTTAATTTACCTAATTAATTCCTTTTACTTCTACCATACAGTCCTGATAACTTTTCCTTTCCTCCATAATAAATATGACTGCTTAATAGTGCAGCCAGTGAAATGTTTCCCTGTTACGTGGCTTTATTACCTATTCAAACATCTTAAAGAGATGCTACTCACAAGAATCAGTCTTTCCAAATGTACTACAATGTACCTTCTCTTTCACTGCTGATCCTAGTATCAGAGTTTCTAGCAAAAGATGAAATTAAAATATTACCTTAAATTCTCTCAAAAATATTACGATCCCGATCTTGCTGAAACTCTGTATGCAGATGATATGGTTTGGCCGTGTTCCCCTAAATCTCGTCTTGAGTTGTAGTTCCCATAATCCCCATGTGTCACGGGAGGGACCAGATGGGGATAACCGAATCATGGCCGTTGTTTCCCCCATCCTGTTCTCATGATAGTGAATTAGTTCTCACAAGATCTGATGGTTGTGTAAGGCACTTGCCCCTTAGCTGGGCACTCATTCTTTTTCTTCCTGCCACCATGTGAAGAAGGACGTGTTTGCTTTCCCTTCTGCCATGACTGTAAGTTTTTTGAGATCTCCCCAGACCTGTAGAACTGTGAGTCAATTAAACCTCTTTCCTTTGTAAATTACTCAGGCTCAGGTATGTCCTTATAGCAGCAGAAGAATGGACTAATACAGCATATATGTTATGAACCTATATGTTTGTATAGAAGCACAGAAAAATTGGGGAAAATACACAAATTAATTGCATCTCACTCAGATATGTAAGTAGAAAAGCAGAAAAGAAGACTTACATGTTTCTACTGCCTAAATTTCATAATTAAAATATTTTACTTTTGTAATAAAACAAACCAAACATATTAAATTTTTAAAAAATTATTTGCAAAATACTCACCAATTAACAACAAAGGATTATTTTCCATTTGATGCTGCCTTACTCAAAAATTCTATAGCTACTCCTTGTTATCTATCACATGGAATATAAAATTCTGCCCTTGGTGTTCAGGGCCTTTCATAAGTAGTGCTTATCTCACCACCCTGCCCCACCATTGCCAATGAACATTCTTATCCCCCCACTTCTTCCCATCTGCTGTTGTTCATGGAAATAATTCAGTAAGTCCCCGCTTCCAACAACACAGATCGTATTTGCTTTTGCTTCCAGAATTATTTGCATGCTAAACATTTCTTTTCCTTACCTCCACATCATCTAAATCTATCCATCCACCCCAAACCCATATTATTTTAAAATATTCACTGAGCCTCTATTAATGTTAAATGACACTTAAAAATAAGATTATACTGTTTGCTACGTAATTGGATCTTACTCTTCTGTGAATGTTATGCTTGAAGCCATGCATAGAGATGTTTAAGTTTATTGAAGGTAGAGATCATGCTTTATAATTTTACTATTGTCTCTGAAGTACCTTAGAAGCAGTGGATACTACCAATAAAGAGGGTCTGGTTTGCCCTCATTAGACCACAGAAGGAAAGGAAGGCAATACCAACATAGGAATCTGTCAAAGAAAAATCTGTCAAAGGTGAAATGTGCATATTCTACTTCAATCTATCCTAGCAACAGAACTTTTTGCCTTATGAAAGAAAAGCGACATTACAAGGTAACTATAGTTAATGATATTGTATGAACTATTTTAGAATAACTAGAAGAGAAGAGTTTAAATGTTCACACCACAAAGAAATGATAATGTTTGAGGTGATGGATAAGCTAAATACCCTGATTTCATCACTATACAATGCATATATGTATCAAAACATCAGACTGTACCCCATGAATGTGTATAATTACGTGTCAGTTGAAAATGAAATAAATGTTTAAATGGCATTATAATGAGAAAAACCATATGCATATAACATAAATGATTAGGGGGTGGAGTTACATTTGGCCTAGTTAACTCCAACTTAGAAAGTTCAGGTATGATTGGAAGGGGTGGTATAGCAAAAAAGCAAGACTATAAAACAGAACATTTTAAATTACACGTAAAAGGGTTAACTTGGCCCTTGAGAGGATTTGAGGTATTAATGGTCTCTTGATTCTCCTGTTGAGTCTGGTCAGGTTGATGGAGATAATAAGCAATTATGTTTTATATCCATGTTTTCTTACTTATAATAAAACTTGTTATATTCCTATATATAGGAAAGGAGCCATGAGCTAGGGAAAGATATTACAGAAGCTCATTCTCATGGTGCCTGTAGGAGTAGGCCAGCTCTTGAGCTGTTAAGACTGCTTACCTTATTCATCCCGTAACACTGAGGAAGTTTGGGCTTCCCTAGAAATGGAAGCAGGGCAGCAGTCAACAGCTATGTTCCTTAAGGCTCAGTTCAACCTTTGAATTGAATCACTATTTTCCTGTTAGTCTCATGTCTTAGGTGTTTACTCACGCTTTCTCATTCCATCTCTCTCTCTTCAGCCACGTTCCTATTGCTCCACCTATAACTGGATTAAAGGACAAGAAGAAACAAAAACCCTAAGAAATCTATCAAAAAGACATATTCTATAGAAGGCAAAGCAAAAGACACATCTTCTACATCTTTAGTAAGATTCTGGGCCAGAGCCATTTTTTAAAGGTAATTTAGTCCCTATATATCATCCAGTGTTCCAGCACATGGTGAATGAAGTTATTACTGATATATTCAATGAATAAAGACTCCTATATTTATTTTTTGATTGCTAAAAATTCTGTTGGTATCATTTTCTGCCAGAAATGAAAAATAAGGGCTAGCAATATTTCAATAATGAATATCTTCATGTATCTCCTACCCAGAAACTACGAAACATGGTATATTTATATCAGGGCAACTACATGATTATAGTGGTGTCTACAAAGCATGTGCAAGTGGTCCCTGGAGATTTTTTAGCAATTAAAAGGCATAACACCAGCAATATGAAAATAATCTCCACTGCATTTGAACACTTTTGAGGGTAGAGCTATGTGCTCAATGATTCAAATAAGAATTGTCTTCTGTAATCAATCACACAGAAGAGAATGTGTTAATCATTACAAGGAACGTAAAAAAAAAGATTAAAAAAAGAAAAACTTAGAATGACATGGTTGACCAAGTTATCATAGTTTACCCAGGTCTTTTCCAGATTAAGCATTGAAAGTATCACATCCTGGGAGCTCCCTAAGTCCTGGACAACTGAAATAGTTGGTCACAGAGGCACTTTATTGGTTAGAGGGATAACTAAGATCATTCTAACTATGGTCAAAACTGAAGTCATTGACACTTCAGACTTTAGTGTCAGGTCTAAAACCAGAATATGTTTGCATGATCCGGCATAAGTCTTACTATAAACTGAGAGTGTTTAGACATTAATTATACCTAAGCCCCAACAAAAGCAGTTGACGCCTTACATTGTCAGACAAATATCTCAGAATTCCAACTTCTCTACATGCAATGCAAAGTTTAACCCTTACTCTTTCTGTTAAAGAAAAAAAAATCTTTAAAGCAAGTTTAATTTTCCTTGATAGTTAATACTTTAATCTGATTTAAAGTATAAAAATTGATGAGTTATAATATTATGACTATAAATAAGTATTCATTGGATTCTTTCCTCAGAGGATCTCTTGGCACTATTTAAAGGAAAGTTATCTACTGCAAAAGGTTAATCAACTCAAACTCAACAAAAGGTCAGACTTTAATTGAAAGTCCAAATGTCAAAATCTGAGACAGGCTTTAAATAGAGCAAAACAAATTTAACATGTTGGATGCTAAAAATTCTCTTGTTTAAATTTGCATCCCCAAGTCCTTCCTAGGATGACAGTACACAGTTTGTTAGAATGACAGTAGACACTTGCTAAAATGACAGTACACATTTTGATGACAATTTCAGATCATATACATGAGGAATATTGGTCTATAGTTTAATTATAAGTCATTTTTCTGGTTTTAGTATCGGGGTAATACTGGCCTCTAAAAAATAATTTGGGAAGTGTTCCCTCCTCTTCTTTTTTTTTGTGAAGGAGTTTCTGTAGAACTGGTATTTCTTTTTTTCTTTCTTTCTTTCTTTTTTTTTTTTTTTTTTTTTAATACAGGGGTATGCTCTGTGTCCAGGCTGGAGTGCAGTGGCGTCACCTTGGCACACTGCAACCTCTGCCTCTGGGCCCAAGCGACCCTTCCACCTAAGACTCCAGAGTAGCTCAGACTACAGGCATGAGCCACCACGCCTGGCTAATTTTTGTATTTTTAGTAGAGATGGGTTTTTAACACATTGTCCAGGTTGATCTCAAACTCCTGAACACAAGTGATGCACCCTCCTCAGCCTCCCAAAGTGCTGGGATGACAGGCATGAGCCACTGTGTCCAGCCTAGAACCGATATTTCTGCCTCAAGTGTTTAGTACAATTTGCCAGTAAAATTATCTGGGCATAGAGTTTCCATACCACTAGAATGTTTTCAATTATAAGTTTATTTAATATAACAAATAATATATTCATATTATCTATTTCTTTTCAAAGGTGGTTTTGTAGTTTTCATCTATCAAGGAAATTTTCAATTTCATCAAAGTTGTAAAACTTATAGGCATGAAATTTGTAATAATATTCCCTTACTGTCCTTTTAATATCTGAAAGCTCTATACTGGTATTCCTTTTTATTTTACTCCTGATATAAGTAAAAAACTTATACTTTTTTTCTTGATAAGTCAGCCTCGATCAGTCATTTATATTGCTCTTTCCAAAAATCAGCTTTTATTTTTGTTGATTTTATTCATTGTTTTCCTGATTCCATCTTCATTTATTTCTGTTTTTGTATTATTTCCTTGCTCTTACTTGCCCTAGGTTATCTTTGCTTTTTGTTTTTTTACAGTAGAAGCTTAAATCATTGATGTGAGACCCATACTCTTTCTGACATAAATATTTAATGGTATAGATTTCTCTTTAAGAACTACATTAGCTGTATCTTGTATCTCATAAATTTTGGTTTGTTGTACTTTTGCTTTTATTTAAGTAAAAATATTTCTGTATTTTCCATGTAACTTTTCTTTTGATCCACGGATAGCTTAGCAGTATATTGTTTCATTTTTCAAGTATCAGTTACATTATTGACTGCTAGTTTTAATTTCATTATAGTCAGAAAACAAACAGTATGACTTGAATTCTAGTAAATATGAGGAGGCTTGATCTATGGCCCAAAACATAGTCTGTTTTGGTTACTGTCCCATGTGCATTTGAGAAGAATATATATCCTGCAGCAGTTGGATGGAGGTTTCTATAAATGTCAACTAGCTTAAGTTGGTTGATTGTATTCTTTGAGTCTTCTATATCCTTACTAGTTTTCTATCTACATGTTCTATCAATTATTAATATTGGGATCCTGAAATCTCCTATTATAATTGTGGATTTTTTCTTTCTCCTTTACAGGTTACTGAGGTTATCTAACTCCTTCATTATGAAGTTATCTTATTAAGATGCATAAATGTTTAGGATTGTAGAAAGGTTATCAATAGGATATAGAAGACTTGAACAACACAATTAACCAACATGATATCGTTGGCATTTATAGAATGAAGTTGCACACTATTTGCGCTTCTAATCAACAATGTATTAGGAGAGAAATACAAAAAATATTCATTGTAGCACTGATTATCAAAGCCAAAAGAAGTGAGAACTACCGGAAGTAGAGAAATAAATACATAAACCATGGTTTATTCATATGATGAATACTATGAAGTAACTAAAATGAATAAATCTTCATGCGTCAATTAGATTAAATCTCAAAAACAAAATGTTGAATGTAAGAAGCAAGTTACAAAAGGATCCATATAGTATGGATGAACGTTTAAATTATTATTTAATAACAGACCTCAGCTTTACGACATCTATGCAATTAATTTATTTTCTCTACAAAAAGCACAGAATGTAATCACCTTAATTTATAACTAAAAGATATTTGATATAATCCAAGCAGTTCTTTCTAATAAAAATACTTTGTAAAGTAGGATTATGAAAAAACAAATGCAGTGTGACAAATATAAATGAAAATTCTAGCACAACTATGAGAAAAGTAAACACGGAGATACAATGAATAAGCCAATAATGGAGATAAATAATGGAGATAACAGAGATTGTAAGATTGAATTGAAAAAACACACTATATTTTATCTACCAGAAATCAACTTTATAAAAACACAGAATGTTTAAAAATATGATTTAAAAAAATACCCATAAATGTTAATCAAAAGAAAGCAGGAATCACATCTGAAAGACAAAGTAAAGCTCATACCAAGGAATATTAACAGGTTTAAGGTAGATATTACATTACATTAAAGGAGATGATACACTAAGAGGATATAACAACCCTTAATGTGTTTGTACTTAAGAGTAGAGCTTTGAAACACATAAAGCAAAAAAAGAAAAGAAAAGAAAAAAAAATGACAGAATAAAAAAAATAGAGAAATCCACAACTATAATCGAACACTTCAATAGTTCTCTCTAATAATCAATAAAGACAGGAAATTAAACATCAGTAAGGACACAGGAGACCTGAAAGACTCTAAAACGAATTTAACCTAGTTGACATTTATGCAGCACTCCCCCTAATAATAGCAGAATATATGTTCTCTTTAGGTGCACATGGAACCCTGACCAAAACAGAACATTTTCTCAGGTATAAAACAAATCTTAACAAATGTAAAAGATTGGAATTGTCAAATCTGTGTTTTATGGTCACAGAAGAATCAAGAATCAATTAGTAACAGAAAGATATCTGAAAAAAATCAAAATATGTGGAAATTAAAAATATATTTCTACATAACCAAGGGATAAAATAGGAAATCACAAGGAAAAGTAGAAAATGTTTAAGCATAATAAAAACTCAGGGTACCAAAATATGCTTATACAGATAGGCAGGATTTAGAAGGAAATATATAGCATTATAGTTCATATTTAAAAAAGGTGTTCCAAGTGAAAACAATGAAGAAAATGAAAGAACCCAAAAGCTAATTGTTTGAAAGGATCAATGAAATTGATAACCCTTTAGGCACGCTGATAAAGAAATACAGAGAAGACACAAATGATCAATATTAGGAAATGCATTAAGTACCGCTACATCCATCACAATGGCTGAACTGCTATTCAATGAAAAAAGTCATTTATATGAAAACTGAAAAATGGAAAATTTAAGCATCATTTTGTTAGCATTGAACACAAATGTGGTAAAACTATATAGAAAATCATTGAAATGATGATGACTGAAATCAGGACTTTGGCTTCCTTAGATAAAGCCAGCAGATGTCATTAGGGTGGGGCGCACAAAGGCTTTCAAAAGTATTGGTAATGCTTTGTTTCTCAAGTTGTATAACAGGGGCCTCTACTATTTTTATTGTTATTATTTAAGCCATAAGAAAAAAAATCAATCTATTTTCCAATTATTTAAACAATAAACCTGAATTATTTTTAACTCTAAAATTCCTTAACAGAAGCTAGCAGCTTTCCGAAAAACTGCCAAAAATATCCACAATTAGCACTGATAAGCCTAACAGAACTTTTTTTCCATCTCTAGCCACACCATAAACTTTTGCTCTCCGTAGTCTGACAAAATAACACACATTTTACAAGATGCTTTCTTTTCTCGGGGAGAGAGCTACCACACAGTAACTAAATGTACAGCTCAAATAAGCTGTATTGTTGAAACCTCTAAGCTGAATATCAGTGCCAGCAATATTCTTTATTAGGATCTCTTCTTATAAGTGGACATTTTTATTTTCCCCCAACCCAGCCCACTCTTCCAATAAGGAAAAATAAACCAAGATAAATAAAGTCAAACAGTCGAATGGTAAAGATTAAACCTTAATTTTCATATTAGTCATAAAACTCCATGAATCCAAAAGGAAATGCTGAAATGTTCAATATGGTTTACTTTTTATAACTATTTGCTTTTCAAGAGAATCTGAGGATACTCAGCTTGTTCATTTCCCCACAACTATAAAAGCGTATCCTACTAAAGAGGCTGATTGCTAAATTTAACAAAGGAAAGATTCTAGATAAACCTGTTTATCAAAAGACGTTCTTTCAGCAAAAAAACACAGAGATGTTGCTCAGAGCTGCCCTTTGCCTTCTGAGAATATACACATGTCAGCAACTAGACAGGGCTGTGCCAAAGGAAAAATATGGTAAGATATCAAAATTTCTATTTTGTGAGTAAGTATGTTGATATTTGAAAGCATCAACATGATAGTATAGAAATAGCAATAGTAAATGTGGTCAAAATCAATGACATTTTGTTGGAGCCCAATTTTGTTTGTAAATGGGGAAAGGTATAGGTAATAAAATTATGGGCACAGGATTCCCTAAATCACATCGTTACTAATTCTATCCCATCAAGGACAAGAAATCTTCCAAACCACAAACACAGGCAATGTAGCAACTCAGGATATTCCAGTTTTTCAGCGGCCATTAGCAGTTTATAAACTTTCCTGAACAATGCATGTCTTGGGGAATTTTATGGGCAGGGAAGAAATGGAAGGAGTTGTATCAGTGATTTATGTATAAGTCAACTAGAAACCTCTACCGAAATACTTCCACTTTTGTTGTAAATCTTCATTACCACATTTAATTTAGTAGGCCATAGTCTCATCAAAATTCAAACCCATTTACTCTATTTTGACACTTAAAAATGTCTGATTAATAGAGCCAGTAGGTTTCACATCTATTACATCTTTTATTTTTACATAATTTATGTCAAGGAAAATATCCACAGAGTTTGTGCCCGATTGTCTCCCTTCACCAGCCTATGATCATTTATGGAGATATTCTCCAAATTTCATCACCAGATCCAGGAGATCATTAATAAGCTGTCCCTGCTGGGCTGGGACGAGCAAGACAGGGGACAACACTGATGTCTCGCTCATTGGTCAAGCTGCTTCTGCTGAAATTACAGAAGGAAAAGTAACAGATGTTGCAGTAATCGCCAGTGTGATACAGTCACGAGCAATCATTTAAAGAAAAAAGCTCAAAAACAAGCTTTACAAAAAGTACCTCAAAGACTACATAATATCAATCAAAGGCAAGAATAACATAAACCAAAGAGAAAAAAAATCCCTTTTACGATGCTACTGTAAAAAACAAATCAAGCATATTTTTACTAATTTTAAAAACTGTCAGTTCTTTCTTGGTGAAAACATGAGTCCATATGGCATATTGGGTCTGCTAGACTACCATGAGGATATGATCCCTTACATGAATTTATTTAAAGGTGACTTTAATAGGGACAATGTTAATCAATTTAACCATTCACTTTTATTGTATCACTTGTAATTATAACTGGCTGCTGCTTTTTTACATCCACACAAAACCAGGACTTCAAGGAATTGGACTGACATTATCTTGAGCTCTCATTTATGTATACCTTGATTTATTTGGTGTGGAGGCATTGTTTAAAAAATAATTAGGCTGTCTTAAAATAAAGCACGTTTAAAATAAATACAGTCATATTTAGAATGTAGCACAAGTATTGTGGCCCAGCACTCTACCCAAGCACCTGAATACTACTGGGAGCCTCCAGCAACCAGGCAGAATCGCAAATAAGGATGAAGTCACCACAGAAGCTTCTGAAAGGTTATGTTTCTCTTTTATTGCACATTAAATTGACTAGTTGGCTCCGTATCTCCACATGAAACAAGCAGATTCATAGTGGCAAAGCTGATAACATTTTGAAATCCTTTATGAGGAAAACCTAAATGCCAGCTCTAGCACACACAATCTAAAGTACTCCAGAACAAATGACTATTCATCTTGACCCCCTCCCCGTGTCCCCTACATTGCTCTGTGCAGCTCAGCAATGTCCCGATTGCAAAGATGAAGTTTCCATATTTCCCAATACGATCTCGAAGGACTCCATTGCATATGATTCCCTAGTTAAAATCTGCAGATTAATCACTGGGAAAACAGCTAGACCTCTTCCCCTCCCCTGAAAAAGTAGGCCACAGGGAGAGCAACTCTTCACATATCTTTGTAGCTGCCAAATATTAAGAGATGAGATGTGATAGTATATCCATTATGCTTTGGAGGATAATTTTAATTATGTGTGTGTATTACCCCTCATTGTGCATACTCTTAAACATTAAAGTGGAAAAATACACTAAACTCAATCATGACTATTCCACGAAAAAAAATAATAAAAGAATGAGTGTGTTCTGCAGATCCTTGGCCCATATTTCTCCAGATTCTGGGCACACATGGTGCACAGCTGTTGCCTAAATCTGGCCTTTGGGGGCCAGGATGAAAGAAAACACAATTAGAGGTGAAATAAGCAGGTGTTTTCCTTTGTTTGCTCTCATTATTTGAGTGGGAAGAGCAAGATAACTTCCTATATGGCAAAGCACACAGAAGAATTCAAACTTTTCATCTAATGTCTTTGTTTCTTAATGGCAAATTGACAGTGTTCTTTCTGGAAATAAATTTACCATCATGGCTATGGAGTACAAGAATGAAAACAAAAAAAAGTCTTTGCTGGTCTGAGCTAAAATTAAGATACATTTATGACACTAAATCCTACTCTGCCCACTCCTTAAATATTAAATAAACATTAATACAGAACTTACTCCAGCCCACCTTTTATTATAGATAACTGTAATTTCCTCATCTCCTCTATCAGAAATAAACTCCTTGAGGTCAGGAATGATATTATTCAGTTGTCTTCCAAACGCAGATCTTGCATAAATATTTATGAAATGATTTGCATCCAGCCAACAAACCAAAATATCTGTAGAATGAATCAGTTCTGAGCCCCTCAGGGAAATGCTATGAGAACAAGATCTTTTTTGGAATTATGATATTTGAGACAAGTGTAGTCTATTCACACAGGTAACAAATTTTGCTTACTGGTAGTAATTTAGTGCAAGGAAACAAGGTGGACAATTCAAGGAAAATTCTCGTTTCCAAAGCAGAGACATAACAGAATGAAGTTTTTTTTTCCTCTCTGTCCAACATCATCCCATGTGTATATTCCTACTGGATTGCTCTTATACTAGTTATATATAATTTTAAAACATTAGTTATCCTCATGAACACATGATATTGAACTGATATTATATTTATATATATATATATATATATATATATATATATATATATATATATACACACACATTATACATGTTAATCTGTGAGCCTGAAAGCTATCAGTACGATGTTGGCTGTAATGTCTCTGCGAAAGTTTTAGGCAGAAGGAGTTGTGTGGGGAAAAAAAAAAAAATCATGTGTCTAAATTCTAAAGAGGCAGCCAGTGTTGGATTAAGCACATGCAAGTAAGGGCATCAAAATACGTTTAAATGAATTTTATGTGTTACATATAAAATACATATGTATGTAATGCATTGAACTAGTCATTATTAGAAGAATTAAAGTAGTCACCTTTACTCTCTCACTCTCATATTTTTAATAATGGCATAAAACCCTCCATGCACAATCACTCCGGCAAAAAATTTTTTTTAGTATTTAGGGCCTGTGAAGTCTTTTTTTTAATTTTTATTTTTTATTTATCAGCGATCTTCTGTCACTAAGATCCTCTAAAATCTTGATGTGGCCCTGGGGACAGATCCTTTAAACAGCATGGTGACAGTATCAAAGTGAGAAAATTCCAAGGAGAAAACAAACTTTCAGGAGCAAAACTGGGAGCAATAAAAATAATCCCCACCCCATCTCTATACTCAAGATTCTTATTTCAATTATTTTTTAAGTTCTAGGGCTTATTTTATAAAGAATGATATCATTACCTTAAGAAAACTCTTAATAGGTAAAAACTATGAAAAAAATTGGGTTTTAAATATTGGTAAAAGAAGTTTATAAAATATTTCCCTGAATTAGGAACAAAAATATACTTTTTTCTTATAGGATTTAATATTTCCATACACAGTAAAAATGACGATTTTGTAAGCCATGTTTTAACATAGCATATAGTTGCATTTACAAATTCAAAAAAGTTTTTAAACCTAAATAAGTTCTTAGAATAAAAGTTTTATATAACGTGTATCCAAATTTAAAAAATGTTTCTCCCTATATTTCTCAAGTTGACTGCTGTTCCACACCTCATCCTAAATCCTGTCACAATATCCTCTGAACTTTCAAAGCTCAAAATCAGAAGACACCTCTCATTTGTATTACCAGCACCTTAATCTCAGAGTGTGATTTTCAACAGCTTCATTCTGAGCATAGGGAAAGTATTCTTAGTCATTCTGCCTACCAGGAAGTGACTGGATTCATCTAAGAGCCAATGCACTTACATCTAACCCTAGAAGGAATCTCTCTTCCTAAATTTGAAGAAAAGGAAGAAGAAAGGGGGAGATTACATTTTACTACTTTTATATTTGAATCACAGCACAGTTATCCTAGAAATGCTAATTTACTAATTTTCAAATTAAAAGAGGACTGCCATTAAGTTTTATCTTGAGTAAAGTTCAGAATTATTTTACTAAGTGGCTTCAATAGGTTGGTGGCTTGGATAAATTAAGTTGATGCAGATCTCCCTTTTGTTACACTTAATCTACTATGTCTTCCCCCATTGGGCAATTGTAGGTTTGCTATTAGAGGTACAAAGTTCTTAATCTTCCTCAGTGTGATAACTACAGCCACACTGTCCTGAGGACAATTGTGAAAAGAGGCAGAAAGCAGTAGCACATGATGTTCATTCATCGGGTGCTGATAGTGCTTGTGACATGGGGCATTGTTCTGATTTACTTGAACAAATCTTCAGAGCTTTAAGTGATTTCAACAGAGACTTTAATCTCTTGCTGCAATTAGTGCTCTCCACAGACTTGACATATTATCTAATCATTACATCTCTGGCCTTAACAAATCTCACTGCCCTTTTACTAATTTGATTAAAAAAAAAAAAAGGCCTTCTTGTTTCCAGAGCTGGTGGTTTTTACCCCTAAAATATATTCCGATAACATTAAAATACATATAAAATGCCCACTTATAGCTCACAATATATATGATAGAAATCCTTTGTTCTCAAAATTCTACACTCTCAGCAATTCTTGAATTTTCTTGATGTTAAGAGAAATGTGTACAAGGAACGGTAAAAAGACAAAAAGTGGTTTTCTATTTTATATTTCAGTTTTCACACTGGCTTTGAATACCACAATTATTTTGTGAAAAACTATCCACTCATCTCCACACAAAACCATGCAGACATTTTCTCTGGTTCCTATCTTTCTACGGCTACTGCCCTTTCCCAAAACATTTTCTTATAAAACTAATTAAACTCAGAATACAAAAGAAGAACAAAAGACACATATCAAACTCATTGCCTCTCATTTTATTTTTCACAGCTGCCAACAAAGAAAGGAGAGAAGAGGAAATACATGGACATAAAACATAATTGACTAGATTTTTTTATCAGCAGCTATAAAGGTCCATAAAAGGATATGGTTAAAGTATTTGCTAGGAGATAGTCTAGACTTAACAGTGGATTGTCATAAGCACAGATAAACAATTCAACGTTGAATTCCATGCTTTTTCTATGCCATGCTTTCATTGGTGCTGGTTTTTTTCCTACTTTGAATGCCCTTTGTTCCTCACTCTGAAAATTTTACTAAGCCTTCAGGGCCATTTCAAATGCATTCATCAGTGAAGCCATACCCCAAAATACCAAGGCCAAGCTATTTCTTCCTCAGCGTTCCAAAAACATATTTTGTATTTCACATTACAATTTATAATCCAAACTCCTTACCTATCTCCCCTCCACAACCACCAGGGTTAAGAAATACCCAGTATTACATAGAGTAGATACACATTTATAGCAAACTGAATTGCCAATAAGCTTATAAGATCTCTTACACAGAAACAATCAGATGTCAAATGGCAAAGCAAAACTTTTTTTCTCATCCCTGTGATTACCTGGAGATATATACCTTTTCAATGAAATATTGAATAGCCATTAAAAATGTGTTTATCAAAAGCTAGGGAATTTTTCTGCTATGCCCTTAGGTGAAAAAGGCGGAAAATTAAATTGTATAGAATTTTGATTTCAACTATGTATGAAATATATAGCTTGAGAAAAGATTGGAAGAAAATACCAAAGTAAACAGCCTTCAAGATCTTAAAATGATCAAATATATTTAACTCCCCTTTCAAATTCCTAACTTGGAAGTAAGTGAGTGGTACTGACACCCTAAGCAGAACCCCCAATAACAATTCTCAAAACTTAGGGTGCCGGAGACTACAGACGAGAGTGCACTGTGAAACAACTGTCATTGCGAATCCTGCCCACAGCTCCAGGGAGAGACACCTGTTCCACACACAGAAGAAAGGGCCGTGATACTCATTCCAGGCCCACCCTTAGAAAAGCCCAAAGTGAGCGAGAGAAGCTCCTAGGGTGCAAAATGTAAGGAAGCACCCATTCTCAGGTTCCTGCAGGCCTGCTAGGCTTGCCTCACACTGGTCTG
>NC_045448.1:24395303-24455600 GCF_002776525.5 Piliocolobus tephrosceles
ATTCTCAGGTTCCTGCAGGCCTGCTAGGCTTGCCTCACACTGGTCTGAGAGTACCTACCTATTCTCAGGTTCCTGCGGGCCTGCTAGGCTTGCCTCACACTGGTCTGAGAGTACCTACCTATTTGGTTACATTAAAAAATAAAATAAAAGCAAACCTCTAAAAAGATGCCCATCATCATACGGGTGAGATTATTGCCGAGAGGCTGCTGTCTACTCTTGCTCTACATCTTTAAAAGCAGTTAGTCCCCTAATCTAGCAAAATAAAATTTAAAGTAATTTTACTTTTCTTTCTCTCTTAAGAGAAATTATATAAATTCCAATATTGGATCAATATACAGTTCCTCCACCCCAAACACAACCATCGATAACAAAATGAACAATAGGGAATTAAAGGAAAAAAGCAACCATATGAGAGAATTATTTTGAAAGAAACTGACCAATCTAAAAGAATTAAAGCAAACACACTTTTATGAAGCACATTTGCAGCAAAAACAAGACATTATTAAATCTCAATTTAGTATTCTTATGCAAATTTTAAAACACTGCATCTATAAAGAATAATAGAAACAGATGTCAAAACATACTATAAATTCATAATAATTAAAAAGTATGATACTAGCACCAACATAAACATATATTGGAAACAAACACAATAAAAATCTCAGAAACAATTCCATGTATATTAAAGAAATGATTGATTGGACTGCACCAATACTTAAAAATTTGTGTGTAACTTTAAAACCTCATCGTAAACACAAAGTTAAAAGGTCATCAAATGTAAACAAAGCTAAATAGAAAAAGCAAAACTAGGAAAACAACTTTCAACATGAGACAGAGAAAGTAAATATTCTTACTACATAGAGCTACTTTAGAAAGAGCAATAGAGCAATATTCCAAAAGATAATTCAACTAAAAATATATATAGAGAGAGAGAGAGAGAGAGAGAGAGACAGAGAGAGAGAGAGCGCACTGCCTTAGTTTGCAAGGGATGCCATAACAAAACACCACAGGCAAGGTGACTTAAACACCAGAACTTTATTTTCTCACAATTCTGGAAGCTAAAACTCCAAGATCAAAGTGTTGGCAGAGTTGATTTCTTCTGAGGCATCTCTCTTTGATTTGATGATGGCTTCCTGTATCTTCCCATGGTTCGTCCTCCGGGGCCAAATCTCCTCTTCTTCTGAAATCTGCTCTTCTTCTAAGGACGCCAGTCATATTGAATTAGGACCCACACTTTAATGGCCTAATTTTAACTTAATTGCCTGCTTAAAGAGCCCCTCTTCCAGTAGAGTCACATTCTGAGGTACTGGGGGCTAGCAGGTTAGGACTTCAACATAAGAATTGTCGAGGGCAGGATATAATAGCCCCCCAAAGCACCTACCATTTGCCATTTTTCTAGGCACATCAACATACAAAGCAGATGACAAATCTTCGCCTTATACAGCTGACATTCTAGCAGAGATGTCCATGAGAGATAAACAATAAACAGCAAACATAATAAATCATATTTTAGAAGGTGATAAGCACTATAGAATAAAACTAAAAACAACGTAGTTTAAGAAGGATCGGAAATGCATAGTGAAGACTGCAATTTTAAAATAGGATAGTGAGGATAGGCATCATCAAGTCAAAGACACTTGGTCAAAGACGGGCACAAGAAATGACTGGGAAATTATATATACTCAAAAGAATTAGAAATAAACTAAACGTGAAATTAGCTCAACTCCAACAAAGCATCATTTATCATCTAGTAAACTGACAAAATATTTTAAAAATAATACCAAATGCTGGCCAGGGTAATGAATAAAGGGTTAATGGGAGTATGTCTGTACAACTACAAAAGAGTAGGGAAATGGAAAGAGAATGTCCATGGAGGAAAAAGTTCCCTACATTATATCATGATCAAAGATGAATATAAGATGGGTTAACAATCTAAATATGAAGGGCCAACACAAAAATAAATAATACATAGATTATAATAGAAGAACATTTTAAGAAACATCTACATGACCCAATGGTAGACAAATATTTCTTAAACGAGAGTCCAAAAACACAAATCATACATTTTTAAAAAAGATGGATTTGATTCTGTTCAGTGAAGAACACCACAGACAACACTGACTAGGAGAAAATCATTGCAACATCTAAAACTCATAATAGATTACTCTCTAGGATATATGGGGAATATTTACACATCAAGAAGAAAAATGTTCTGTAGAAGCTTAAGCTTATTTAAAAATAAAAACAAAAAAAAAAAAAAGAAGAAGAAAAGTAAAGGAAAGCCTACAGATGGGTAAAGAATAATAAACAATTCCCTGAAAAGAAAGTCTGAATGGTTAACAAATAAATGAAAAGATGCTGAAACTCACATATAACCGAGAAGTGCTAATGCTAATAACCAGAAAGATACTAATTCATATGACTGGACTTAGAAAAGTTTCCAAAGAGGTAAATACCACGTGTTAGCAAAGCTGTTAGAAGCAGAGCCCTCACACACTGCAGAGAAGTGTCACCCAAAAATAATCTGGTAGCATTTAGGTTTAACTGTTTGCCCTATGCCCCAACAATTCATGTTTGCCCATACATTGCAGATGAATTCTTGCTCATAGAGTTCCATGAAGGGACAAACATCATGGTTGCTCACTGTAGAGTACTTTAAATAGCAGGTAATTGGAGCCTGAGTGTCCACTAACAGGGAAATGAAGAAGTAAAATGTGGTGGAGATATAAAATAAAATACTATCCAGCAGCTAGAGCTAGGTGGTCTAGAGTTGACTACAACAAACTAGATATACATACAGCAACATGGATAGATGCCAGAGGCATTGTTATGAGTGAAAAAAAATTAAGAAATAAAGCTGGGCACCGTGACTCACACCTGTAATCCCCGCACTTTGGGAGGCCAAGGCAGGCAGATCACGAGGTCAAGAGATCGAGACCATCCTGGCCAACACGGTGAAACCCTGTCTCTATTAAAAATACAAAAATTAGCTGGGCATTGTGGTGGGTGCCTGTAATCCCAGCTACTCAGGGGGCTGAGGCAGGAGAATTGCTTGAACCTGGGAGGCGAGGTTGCAGTGAGCCAAGATCGCGCCACTGCACTCCAGTCTGGCGACAGAATAAGATTCCGTTGAAAGAAGAAAGAGAGAGAGAGAGAAAGATATATTGGACAATATTATCCATGTAAATTAAAAACATACCACCTGCAATGTAACTAGAAATATACAAGGACACATGTGTATTTGAGAACATATGTCAAACATGATATCAGGATGAATGTCTATCAAGAGTAGGCAATGGAAGTGGCAGCACTAAGGAATAAAGGAAGGAAAAGAAAACATGAAATAAAACAGAGGGGAAAAAAACAAAGAAGGTAGAGCATGAATTGAAAATAATAATATGCTATGGACTGAGAAGTATTATAAATTCAGGTCTCTCTACCTAAGGGCCACAAAAGAGAGGGAAGATGAAAACTATCCCATATAAATTTCTGAAATTAGTGCAATGCCACCTAGGAGTCCAATTTTTGAAGCTGAATCAGATTTAAAATTTAATTTAGAAGCACAAATAGTTAAGAATGAGCATTAAAATCTACAAAAAGGGGAGATAATATTTACACTTCCAGTCATTAACAAAAACAAAAGTTTGCAATAATTAACATAAAATAGTATGGATGGCAGAAGAAAATACAGTCAGGGAAACAAAGTTCAGAAGTGTGCCAAAGATTGTGTTAGATTCAGGGTTTGGAGGAGTTGGCCTTTCTTCAGTCTCAGAGCAAGTCATTTATCTATGCTCTTAAAGCATACTCTCTCATCTCATGTATTGATTGGAAAGATGTCCACAATACATTAAATCAACAGCGAACTGCCTTTCAACTCAAGTAATTAATTTTACTTATTTTTATGATCATTCTAATAACAAAAAAAAACCTAGAAGAAACCTCGCATTTTACCTAATCTAATAATTCTTAAATGGTTGTCATCAAAGCACTCCCACTTGGCTTGTTTAAATGTTTATTCCTTTACAATCTCACAAAGTCTAAAGGAGTCGCAGTCACAAAGTGAGGCTGTCCATTTTGGCCATCCAGTGTGGAATCCTCCACATCCTCTGATATGGTTTGGATTTGTGTCCCCACCCAAATCTCATGTTGAATTGTAATCTCCAGTGTTGGAGGAGGGACCTGGTGAGAGGTGACTAGATCATGGGAGTTGATGACCCCCTTGTTGTTCTCATGATAGTGAGTTCTCACAAGATCTGGTTGTTTAAAAGTGTGTAGCACCTTCCCCTTCACACTCTTCCTCCTTTCCCTGCCATGTAAGACTTGCCTGCTTCCCCTTCACCATCCACCATGATTGTAAATTTCCTGAAGCCTCCACAGCCAGGCTTCCTGTACAGCCTGCAGAACTGTGAGTCAATTAAACCTCTTTTCTTTATAAATTGCCCAGTCTCAAGTAGTTCTTTATAGCAATGCAAGAACGAACTAATACACCCTTCCCACCCATTTTCCCAGTACTCTGGGTATCCTCTATTTACAAGTGTTTTTCATTTATTTGTATTCTCGGTACCCTCTGTTTAAAAGTGTTTTTCATCTATTTGTACCCTCTACCCTACCCCAACTCCCCCTAACCAAAAGTCTCTGGCTCATCTTTAACGTTTGCAGGTGTTGGGGGAAGTTTTCAGAAAGAAGTAAATTCCAAGGTGAGACTTGAAGGAGAATGAATAGGACTTAGCCATATGAAGGAGGTGGCATGGGGGAAAGCCAAAAGTTCCAGATGACTTGACAGCAATTTGAACAAGTAGACCCAAGAGGACTCAGTGACTGGCTAGGACGCACATTGCAAGGCAGCAGGAAAACATGATACTCTTTTCTGAACTGGATACCTGAGAGGACGGGAATAGGATTAATTAAATTAGAAAACATGGCAAAGCAGAATAAAATCTGCAGTTTGAAAGACATCAAGGAAAATACTATATCCATTAGAAATATGGCACTTTGATGCTGGTAAGATTCAAGCTGGATGTCCAGATCAGGATCCATAGCAGCCAAGCTCGGAGAAGTGAGAATGGATGATGTTACCAATGGCCTGAGTGTAGAGAGAGAAGAGTAGAGCTGGAGTCACAGAACACTGAGAAAACTCATTTCCGCTAACTGGGAGATGAAGTGAAGAAAAAAAAGATGAAAAAAAAGATGAAGAAAAAGCAGAGTAAAGAGAAAAGCAGAAGTGTAATGTAAGAGGAACATCTGTATATTTCAATATGAAAGAATCCAACAGGAAACAAGAAAACAAAACAGTTGTAAAAACTAAAACTATATAAATGTGTGAGAAAGAAATTATTTTACATAATTTGTTGTAGTTTAATCATCAAACTAAAAAGTAAAAAATATTCTCTTAAAATACACATTTTAATCTTGGATGTTAATATTTTTAGAATACACTAATTCAATTAATTAGACTATAATCATCTTATCTCTATGTTAATGTTCAGTTACATATTAAAAATATACATCACCCTTTAAGATATTCAACATTAATAAAATTACTTTGTAATATTTTACGATAATTTTCCTTTCACTAAAAACAAAATATAGTTATATAAAACATTCATTTAATATTTATTAAATATGAACCAAAAGTAAAATAAGTAAAAAAGAAAAACAAATCATCCAATGTCCTCTGTAAATACTCCTGACGGGCATGACTGCCCCTGATCTTTTGAACAAACAGCCTTTCTATATTTGGAAAATTCTCATCTTAAGAATTCACTTTACCAGCATAAAAGTCAGAACACAAAATGCAGTCTCCTTAGCATTCAGGCAGGTGACTTAGTCTAAAATGTGCCTGTACAAAACCTGGAATCAGGTATCAGCAACTTGAGGTAATGGGCTCTGTGTGGAAGTTCCTCCTCAACTGCAATCCATGTGTGGGTGGTGGCAGAGGTGTCTGGGTTTCGACTGCAATAGCAGCGGGGGGATGACTTTACCCTATTTGATCACTGAAGTTCTCAGTACAAATGATTTTGGGGACGTAGCACGGGTGGCATTTGTTTCTTCTGAAGCACCACAGAACAACAGGAGCAAATGATGGTTTCCTCATCAGGTTACAGGTGGAACATGGTTTAAAATTTTTTTTTTTTCTGATTCTCTATGCATCCTAATATGTCTGTGCTAACGTCATTTTTTCAGAATTCCATTAATCAGAATTCACTACTGACTGGTGCTGATGCATTTGCCAAAAAGAGAAATCTAGTACCTAGTACCTGAAGGCACTCAGTGATGAAACTGCTAATTAAATTACTCCTATGGGCTGGTTGCAGTGGCTCATACCTGTAATCCCAGCACTTTGGGAGGCTGAGGCAGGCGGATCATGAGGTCAGGAGATCGAGACCATCCTGGTTAACATAGTGAAACCCTGTCTCTACTAAAAATACAAAACATTAGCCCAGTGTCATGGCACGCGCCTGTAGTCCCAGCTACTCAGGAGGCCGAGGCAGGAGAATCGCTTGAACCCTGGAGGCAGAGGTTGCAGTGAGCCAAGATGGTGCCACTGCACTCCAGCCTGAGTGAGGGAGTAAGACTCTCTCTATATATATATATAAAAATATATATATATATAAAACCCCTGTGGTCACGGGGATGAAGGAACCACTGGAGGCAGTACCTTGAGGGATCCAGTGACCACGGCCATGGAAGAGCATGAAGAACGTGAAGAGCCCAAGGAATTGCAGTTTTGTAAAAAACTGCCTGCTCCTTACTCTACTGCACAGCTTAAATGAAGACAAGTTCAAAGTCCTAAACTCTCACCTCAAGGCAAAGATTTAAAAACACAGAATTTCTTTAACAGTGGGATAAAAAGTTATTCACAGCTATAACAAGGCCAAAGTAGCTAAAAATAATTTTTTCCTGCTGATTCCTTATCTTAATCAGGAAGTATTGACTTTATAGCTTCATCAAGGTTTTTCTGTGAAAGGTAGAACAATAATTGGGAAATATTATTCCCCCAAACATTAGAATGGAAATGTATAGGAGGTTTGAAATAACCTAAATTACTCCAGTATCTAAGTCTGCTGAGGAGCCCTTGCCAAAAGCAGCCCATTCCCTCTTGATTTATGGGGCTGTTTTTAATTTGCTTGAAGAGCAAGGTCTTTCAAGACTTTTTCTAAAGCAGCTATTTTTTAAGGAAAAGACAAATTCCCCTCAAACCCCTTCAGATTGCCACTGGACCTATAACCAGAATCAAAGTGTAGCATTCCATAGAGAGCCAGTTACAAAAGTCAACCCAACAGAAAAAAACTAATCATGAAAAGAACTGCAAGGGTGATTATTTTAACATTAAAAAAAATCGGAAAAGATGTCTGGGAATTGACTCTAAGGGTACAAGGCCAAGAGCAGACTAACAATTTTGAGAATCATTTATCAATATGAGTTTACTTACCAAGGATTCTGAATTTGATGTATTGGCTTGAGCAGCTGCAAATGGTTTTAATTTTTTGTTTACTTGGTTGACAACATTCTTCTCAACATCACTACATTAAATGAAGTTGAAGTGTCTGTCAGGAAATCCTTGGTATAATGCGTTGAAAGGTATCCAGAAATTTGGGGAGGTAGTAAGGCTGAAGTTCATTTATCATGAATGGCTCACTCACTCATCTTCCTTTGTCTCCCAAGAAAATCTAAAAGACATTCTCTAATTAAGTAATTTAGAAATACATTGGTTGAGGGAAGTACCAGCATCTGTGAAAAGTGTCATAGTGTCCTCTGTAGAGCAGGATGCTGGTGGTGGTGCCACAAGAGACATAAGGATGATGATTCCATTGGAATGACTAGATCTCAGGATGGTATCAGCCTAGGGGTTGAACTTCACCACCAAAAAGAAAAGAGGGCAGGATGTTCTGGGTAGTAGTGACTTCTGGTATTAAATAATTGATGAGAGGCCTGAGAGAAAGAGACAGCCTTCTAAGGTTCTATATGATTTGTATAACTCAAAAACTTCTGGGTCTGTTGAACAGGCCTGACATGAGCCACCAAAACAGAGACACAGCCCTTCACATAATACTTAGATCTGAGTTAATTCACAGACCCAGAGCTACTTAAATGAAAGGGAGGTTAGCTACCTGTAGTACATTGCATAACTCCTCTTCCTAATTTTCCCCAAGGGCACCTGAGGCCATTAGGGGTAGGGAAATGCCTAGATCTTTAGGGGACTGTTGCACATTAACTTTGAGTAGATGTTAAACCCTAGGAATCCAGAAAGTTACTGTTGTAAACTAGTCACAGATAAATGGAGTTCATATACAAATCAGTCTTGCAGATAGCTCAGTATGATAATGGACGCATCCTATGGTCCTTTTCCCAGGTCCTTAACATATAGTTGGACTAGACAAACTACGAAACAGAAGAATGCTGAATGCTGACATTAACTTTTTTTTTTTCTTGAGGTGGAGTTTCCCTCTTGTTGCCCAGGCTGGAGTGCAATGGCGCAATCTCGGCTCACTGCAACCTCCACCTCCCAGGTTCAAGTGATTCTCCTGCCTCAGCCTCCCGAGTAGCTGGGATTACAGGCATGCGCCATCACGCCCGGCTGACACTAACTCTTTAATGTAATGTCTTCTATGGTAGGAATGGCCAAGTGGAAGCTTCTGGAATGCCATCTTTTCATCTAAATAGTACATTTAAAGGAACACCAGATATCTCTGGAGAATTATAAAAATTAGTGCCACCACCAAATTCTTGGAGGTCACTGAGGTATGAATTCCTAACACTTTCCTATTTAACTCCAAGACAGGTCTTAAAGAAGGAAAACTTTATCAAGTGATTATGTCAATTGAAGCCACTGGTCCAGTTGTAGTGGCCTCTTCACTAAAGTAAAGCAACCCTACTCCTAGCACCTGACATGCAGCCTGTGATCTGGAAATTCTTTTTCTACTGACCACTAAAGAAACAATACTCAGTGGAGCTTGCTGTCATTCAGCAGTAGCAGAAGTAACTTTCACTATTTTGCCTCAGGGTAAACCACCTGTAAGGGTTGGTAGAACAATTTAGTCTACTTGGACTTTTACCATTTCTCATTTTGCAGAATTGTCATACTAATGGAATCTGGGAACTAGGAAGTGTAAAGTAAATGTGATACTTTGATAAGTCACGTGGGTGGTCAAGCACTTGAAATAATCTATGAAAATACAGGGACCTGAAACTTTATTGAAGATTCTGGGGCTCCAGTGACCTAAGGTATGTTAGAATATTCCCTACAAAGCAAAAGGAAAACTGCCATGCCTGTCATCTCCACTGCCAAGAAACAAGTCTAACATTCGGGGGACTTCTTTGCATTCTGGACTGTACGTTTATTGTATGCTGCACTGCCACCTCCCTCTCAACCCACACTTCTGGTCCTAGGGAGAGCTCCTTGTGGCCAGCTGACTGAGGAAGGACAGATTGCTGAAGCATTATTACGCAATTCAAGTGGCCTTGCATAGAACAATGGGGATGTAAAATCCGACCAGTGAGAAGTTTAAAATGCTACATGGATTAACAGAATCTTTGAAGCAAGATGACTAGATGGAGAGTATGGAGAAAGAGGCATGGGGATAGAGCTCTCAGAAAGGGCCCAAAACATGAACATATTTGTGTCTCATATGATGATCACCAGCATGTCACCTCTACACAAGAGGCTCCCAACAAAAATGAAAGAAAAGATAATGTGGCCTGTGAATGTCAGTCAATTTCTTTTCCCAGATTACCCAGTACTTGCTTAATAGATTTATTAACATAATGGCCACTGTGGCAAGGGTGGAGGTTTGCAATGTTTTGTCAATACATATTTAACCTCACCTGGGATGATCTGATTGCAGAGAAACAAACTTGCAAGCAATAGAAACTGACAGTGAACTTCCAAGAGGATACCAATCCCAAGGACCAATCAGCTACCCAGTAGCAGTTAATTTCATTGACTTTTCCCATCATGGAAGGCCAGTAATTTGTCCTTACAAAAGAGACGTTTTCTCTGGATTTGGATTTGCTTTCCCTGTTTGCCACTCTTCTGCCATAAACTATCATCTGAGTACTTACTGAATGTGTCATTGAGTGTCACAATATCACACACGTTGCTTTTAACAAACAACTAATTTTAAAGTAAAATAAGGAAGAACAATTGTTATTGTTTATGGAATCCATTGGTCTTAACAGGTACCTCATTACTCAAATGCAACTGACCGTTAAAAATGGTGAATTAGTTGATTGAAGACGCACTTCTCATTCTATCCAAAAGACAATAACATAAATACCTTGTGATGCATTCCTAATAGATGAAGAATATGCTCTGAACCAGCCATCCATGTATGTCCCATATTTTCTATAGCCAGAATAAACAGTTCCAGGAACCAAATGGTGGAAATCATGCCTAACTTTTACAACTAATGACTTAATTGCAAAATGTTTGTGTCTCATTACTATTCTGGGCTCTTCAATTTTAGATGTTCTCATTACCCAAGAGAATGCTTTCATTCAGGGGTGCAATAGTCAGTCCAATTAAAACCAAAAAAAAACAGCCTGCTACCTGGCTATTCATGCCTCCTAATATCACTGGATGAATAAATTCTTAGAAAATGCAGGGAAGGGTTGTAATGTTGTTGGCTGGAGTGATTGCTCCTAATTTTCAATGAAAAATAGGGATGCTTTTTCACAACTGGGACAGGGAAGAGAATGAATAGAACTCAAAATCCCCTGGAGGGCCTCCTGGCACTACCCTACCCAGGGCTAGAGAAGAGTAGGATGATGACATTCAGGCAAGACTACAAAGGCTCAGATCCCTCAGAAACAAAGGTTCGCATCCCCTACCATATAAAGAAATAAGACCAGCTGAGGTGCTAGATGAAAGGAAAGAAGCCATGAAACAAATGCATGATAAGAAAGGGAATGAAAACATACTAACTATGGACTCATAATTAGTTGAAGAAGCAAGAGCTGTAGCATCTCCCCATATTTTCTTCCTTGCTTTGTTGTAAATATATTTATAAATTCTACCTAATTTCTTTGCCTCCTCCAATTCCACTACTATTTTTGTCTGGGATGTTTTGATAGTGGCTAATTTCACATTTTTGTCCACAAGTTATAGAATGTCAAAACAGGATTACAATAAAACCAGAAAAGAAATGGATATCACTCAGAGAGGCCAGACTTACAGTCAAATGAATTAAGGTAGGAGACTTTGGGTTGTCCCTTTTGAGGATATCGTGATCATGTATCCATTTTCATTTTAAATAATAGTTGTATTGCATTAAGAAAGAGCATTTTATGTCTTCTAAAGGTTTGAGTATGGAATATGAGTGTTTATTGATATAGGGTAGCCAAAGAACCAGAAGGGACATACTGTATTTTTGGCCAACCAGAAAAGAGCAATGTAAGAAAACCAGTTCTGCCTGAAGCTTCCTTTTTTCTCTTTTTTTTTTTTTTTTTTTTTTTGGCACTAGTCGCAGGAACAGCCATTTCTTATTGATTTTAAGGTTCTGCTTCTGAATCAGAAATGACATTGGTAGGGAATAATGATTAGCAACAATTGTATCTAGGGTTACACAGGGATAGTAGCAACAGTGACAGTTTTCTCATTGGGCAAGTTATGCAACATGATTTCAGATAATTCTATCAGATACCTAATAACCTGTGCAGTTAATTTCTTTATTGCTTAATTCAGCCAAAGTCAGCTTCTGTGACTGTCAAATAAAAAAAAAAAAAAAGTCCTAGAAGGAAACAAATGGCATAGTTAGGGGTCTTTGAAGAGACTTTAATAAAGGTCTATATGAGGGGTTAAAGGGAATCAACAAGGGATGGTGCAGTACCCTAGGGACTAGCAACAAGAAATCCCCTAAGCCTTAAGGAGCAAGGAGACAGAGTGGATACTAAAACCCAGTGAGAATAGCTGTAGGAGATCACCAGATCAGAGCTGCGGTCTTCAGAAAAGGAACACAGCAAGCCCATGATAAGTTGGTAGTGAGGAAGGAAGGTATATAAACATGCCAATCTCACTATTTTCCCAACCTCTGATCTCCTGTCTATGTATCCCATTGGCCAAACCAAACAAAATCCAGAGGATAAGACATCCCATTGATGTAATCCATAAAGTCAGTCTCTGGGAAACAGAAAAGGCTGAGAAAGAGTGGACAGTAAATTTGGAGGGAAAACCAGAAAATATCTAGCACACTCTGACAAATACACCCTCTCACTAGACATTTTAGTTTATTTCCGGGTTTACATGGCAATGGTTATTGGGGTGAAGATATTAAGATTTATCAAATTATTTGATAATGCCACAAAGATACAGAATTTCTTAGGTAAGAGGCAGAAAGGGGTCAGAAAGAGTAAGCAAGAGTGTTTAGGACTGATGAATACTTTGGGTCTCCCACTCCTTTTTACCCTATATGTCTATTGAATGTCCTCCCACTCTAGTAAACAATCCCCATATCATTTTACTTTTAAGCATAAAAGTGCAAGAATTTCAAAATCAAATTTGTTTTACTAAAATCTGAAAGATTTTTTCAAGCAAAAGGAAAAAAAACTTTAAATCATCCTTTTAAAAATCTTTATCTTTCACATCTAATCTATTAGAGTCTTGATGTCTCCATCTCCAAAATATATCCCACATACATATACTTTTTCCCATATTTACCACTACTACTGTAATCTAAACTATCATCATTGCTCGCATAGTCTTTTACATGAGAAAAATAAAGTAAAACTGCTTCTTCACATTTCATCAATTCTATACATTATTCCTCTACTTGATTTTCCTAATAGCAATTACCATTGTCCAAAATCATATTGCTAATTTATTGTTTACTTCTCACTGTCTGTCTCCCAAATAAGATGTTAAGTTCCATGAGAGCTGAGAGCTGTTTTATTTACAGATACTCTCCAGGTCAGGGACAGTAGATGCTGAATAAATGTGTGCCAAATAAATAAATAAATGAATCCTAAAGTATTCCTCAATATTGGGATTACCAGTACTCACTAGCCTGTACTTCAGTTTGTATACTGTTGTTTCAGTGCATTTGATGTAGGCAGTTTTGAGAGGGAGGATGTAGATTGAAACTGATTCTTCATGTTGATTAATATTACATGGTTACTGATTAATCTTATTGGTGTTCAATTTGTATATAATGATTAAAAGAGAAAAAGATTCTATTAAAATGTATTCATGATGTACCATAAAGGCAATGAATTAGTTACATCATAAGAAGTTAAAATAACAATACCTTCTTTGTTTTTCTATTTTGCCCAAGATGCTATTTGGGTTTTGAACATTAAAATGCTAACAATTTTTAAATCAAATTGGTTATCTCAAGTCTGTAGAATAGAATGACAGAAATAAATGATACTATAGGTTTTTACAAAACCAAAACTGGAAGGTTACAAAAACAAAATTAAAAGGTTCATCAAAAAATTTGCTAATTGCTCTCTCGGTAACAATAATTCTCAGTAAATAATTCTTTCACTGAAGACCTTGGGAAATAAGATAGGATCCCCGATCTCAAGGAACTCAAAACCTATGCAAGATCAAAATCAATAAAATTAAATGCAACATAAGGTGAAAAGTGATTTAATGTAGTAGTCCCCGTTATCTTCAGGGGATAGTTCCAAGACCTTCGGTGGATTCCATAAAACCATGGGTCATACCAGAACAGATATATACAGTCATCCCTCAGTATATCTAGGGGATTGGTTCTAGTACCCCCATGAGTACCAAAATCTGCAAATGCTCATGTCCTGGATATAAAATGGTGTAGTATTTGCATATAGCCTACGCATATCCTCCCACATACTTGAAATTGTCTCTGAATTACTTATAATACCCGATACAATGTAAATGCTATGTAAATTGCATTTACATTGCCCAAGAGGCTATATTGTTTTATGTGTATCATTTTGTATTGTTGTCTCGTTATTTTTATGGAAATAAAAAATATTTCAATAAAATATTTTTATTATTTTTGTTGTCACATTTTTTATCTGCAGTTGACTGAACGCGTTGATTTGGGCTGTGGATGTGGGACCCTGTGCTATGTTTTTTTTCCTGTACATACATACCGATGATAAAGTTTAACTTGTAAATTAGGCACGGTAACAGATTAACAACAATAATTATAACAAAGAACAGTTTTAACAATACACTGTAACAAAAGTTATGTGAATGTGGTCTCTCTCACTCTCTCAGAATACCTTATTGTACTAGACTCCCCTATTTTTGGACTGCAGCTGACTGCAGGTAACTGAGACAATGGAAAGCAAAACTACATATATGAAGGGACTACTGTAACAGTGCAAACAAAACCATGACAACATGATAGAGGGGGCTCTATGACTTTTGCTAGAAGAGTTAAGGAAGGCTTCAAAGGTTACATCTGAACTGAGCATCTAGTATAGAATCTAGGTAGGGTCAGGGTCAGGAGAATTCGTTATGCTGACGAGTTTGGATTTTACCCTGCACTCAATGCAGTCTCTGAGAGATTTTAGTTGGCTATATATATATATAAACACACACACACATACATACACACACACACACACACATACACACACACACACACACATACACAGCCGGGTCATCATTTTTGTTTTAGGTAAATTAGCTTCATAGGATTGCAGAAGGCCAACTGGACAGAAAAGAGAGCAGAGGCAAAGAGATCAATTAAAAGGTTATTGCTGTTTGTGGGGTGAAAGAAAAACAGAGTAGAGATCATCAACCTCTTCATAAGGTGACGGTGAAACAAAAGGCAAATTTCTCTTCTAATGTTTAGGTCAAATAGCGTGTAAGCTATGAACTATTTCTCTCCTCGTAGCATTGACATAAAGGGATTTGTGTGTGTGTGTGTGGCCACTGCTGAAAGTAAGGTAAATAAAACTCAGTGAGTAAAAATTGAAACATTATTTAATTTTCCCTTCTGGGGTGTTTTTTCTTTCAGGTATGAAGAAATCCTATTTGCTAAGAACTCCAGAGGAAACGTATTTATTGTTGTATTTAGGTACCTCATGTGGCACATGTAGTCTCCACATTACATGGCACTGGGGAAAAATGATTCCAAAAATAAAAGAGAGACAGTGATAAAATCAGTCCATGTCCCCATTCATTTAGGAATGAACAAGCAGATCCAATCTGCCTGGCCAGTTAGAAGATCTTGTCACTAAAGACGTTCTGAAATCTATTTATGACTCTTACTGTCTCTCTACTGCGCTGTGTCAGGAAAGTACACTGTAGTTACATCTACTTTATCACAAGGTATTTTTCCCTTCTGAACTCTTTCCTGTCTGGCCCTTTTCCCCTCTAATACATTTCCCTTGACTCTAAAATTCCATCACTCCACAGTACCCGTACATTTTCACTTTCTTCAACAGCCTGTTCTCTTCTGACCTTACTTTACCAGAGAATCAGCTAAGAACCCTGATCTTCAAATACTTTTGCCTCTGGTCGCTTTATATTCTATGATTCTTCTCCAGTACAACTTGCTAACCACTCCACACCTTCTTTGATATAGGTAATAATATCTCTAATGAGTAAAGTTGCTAGAAATATATAAATTAGAAGCAAAAAAAGGCATTTTGGTTTAAGCATGTATTCTTAAGATTACTTCTCTCCGACAGTCAACCTATCATAAAAAGTCAGTACTGGGTCTCCACCTGGTGGCCAAAATTTCTACTTTTAAATTCTAAAAAATCTCTATTTTTCACTGCATCTTCCTGAGAATGACTTATCAAAGATGAAATATATGATGAATTATCCTAAAAGGAATGCACAATCTAATTAATAATTCAGAAGTTTGTAAGTTTAATAACACACAAATTAAAGACATCCTTACAAAATAAAGTCCAGCAATCTTAAAAACGGAGCCCAATCTCATGCAGAACAACAAATAAGAAAGCAGATGTATTCTAAATTGAGCACAGAGAGAAATTCAGTTACACTCAAAAATTGCATTTTAAAAGGGCATATTATATGTCAGCAATTTCCCTAAGTACAGGGATTACAGTGAACAAGACAAGCAAATTTCTTCCCTTTAAAAAGCTTACATTCTTGTGGAGGAAGATACAAATATATCTGTATTACAATGTGAGTTTGGCATTAAGGTTATAAAGTAAAATAGAGTAAGGAAATAGTTATGGAGATGAGAATATGTTACTTTGTGGAGAATGGTCAGGATTCACCTCTATAATAAGACAATGTTTAAACAATAGACTTAAGTGAGAGATGTATATATTCCTGAGAAAAAGTATGTTGGGGCAGCAATGGTGTGTACAAAGGACCTGAGGCAGAAACACGGTTAAAGGTCTGTACAGGAACAGTGTGGCTAGAGAATGTGAGTAATGGGAATAGTGGGAGATGAGGTCAGAAAGACAGTGAAGGGCCAGACATGCAGGGACTTGCAGGCTGTATAGGGACTATGAATTTTATTTAAATGTGGAGGAGAGCCCTTGGAAGTTTTGGGCAGGATCACATTTGGGTTTTCATTGACTCCGACTATGTGAAGAACAGACTTGGTGCGTGCTGGGGGACAGGCAAAGGGAGTAGCAGAGAGGCCAATGAGCACTCTGTTGCAGTAATCCAGGTGAGAAACTGATGGTGGAGTGGAGCGGGTAAAGGTTAAGAGGGCTATGTTTTAAGGGAATACCAATAGGAACACCGGTGGGATATGAGAGAAAAACAGCAATGAACAATAATGCTAAAGTTTCTGTCATGACAACCAGGTGAACCAGAAGCCAATTACTAAGGTGGAGAACGCTAGGGAAAGAGGAGGTTTGGGGGAGGAAAACAAGAATTAAATTTAGAACATACATTTAAATTGTCTATTAGGCATCCTTGTGAAAATGTCAAGGACACAATAGAATACATGGGTTTACACTTCAGGGGCAATGTAAGAAATGAAGCTATACACCCAAAACAATTGGTTTGCACATCGTATCGGTAAATGGAAAAATGTGGATGTGTTCTTCAATATAATCCACCGGAAAGAGTAAAATGCATCTTAAATTGAAGGCAGTGTAATTCAGAACACGTGGGTAAATTTTTTAATTGAGTAATCAGAGCTCCTCCTACATGCTGACCATATATCTTAAGCACCATAATATACAAAGAAAATGAGTCTGGCCAACATAAGGATACCTTGTCTCTCCAAAAAGTAATTAGTTGGGTGTAGTGGTACATGCCTGTAGTCCTAGCTACTGAAGAGACTAAGGTGGGAGGATCGCTTGAGCCAAGAAGTTTGAAGTTACAGTGAGCTGTGCCCATGCCACTGCACTCCAGCCTGGATGACAGACGAAGACCCTATCTAAAAAAAAAAAAAAAAAAAATGGAAGAGAAAAGAGGAAAAGAGAAAGAAAGGTTCAGTCACTGCCCAGAAGCTTTCAGTCCTAGTAGAGTGATAAAATAATTGAACTTTTAAAAATTTAGCAGGAAACAAACATTTGCTCAGTATGTGAGAATAAGCAGGACAGTAGAAGAGAATAGGTGAAGATACCCAGGAGGTATGTAAAGAGATGAAGGCCGGAAGGATAATGGTGGTGACATGATCAGACAGATGTGTTACAGAATAAAGCTTAATGTCATTTTTTCAAAAATAAAATAGATTTAATAATTTAATTTCATATGTAGGAAAACTACTCTAAATATTAAATCACATGATTAACATCTCAATTGTGTAAAACAGTCAGGCAAAGAGATACTCCAGATACGTGAATTTTTAAACATCTGGAGATTGACATTTCTAGACTTGAACACATGTTGCCCTAGCTGGCTAGCCATCACTCTCATAATGTACTGGGTACTGATAAAATAAGATTGCCAGTTAATACATGATAAAGGTTAGGCTCTATATAATAAGAATATAAGCATGCTGTGTAATAATTTCTTTCTAGGCCATAAGATCAAGTCAAGTTGATCTTATCTTGGGTCAAGTTTGCTGACAGAAGAATTATATAGATACTGTGGCTAATATGGTTCCTGCTGCATGATGTATGTTTAAATCAAGAAATATTTGCTGAACCCTTGTTATATGCTGATCCCTTGTTCAGTATTAATGATAAAGGTGAATGAGATCATCTCTACCTCAAGAAACAAATATATAATCAGATATATCAACAAATAAATAATATTGCATTCTAAGAACTATCTAGGGTGGGGTGGGGGTAGTACCTAAATCATTGAATGTTTGCTGAATAAACTTAAACCACAGCTGGGGTGACCAAGGAATGTTACATCAAGTACAGGAAGCAGAAACTGGTAGAGACCCTGAAGGGGGTCATGATCCCATCCCTAAAATCATTCCGTGTTCTGGAGCTCTGGGCCTGATATGAGAGGGGGAGCCTAGAAGATCTTTGATATGCCTTCAGGACCTTTCTCCCATTGTCTTGATGATTCCTACTATCAGTGCTAACTTCCTTAGCAAATCGTAGCTGGACCATGTCCTTAGTTTCTTCTCCCAAACATGATTTTTCACTCTTTACAAGGCTAGGCTGAGAGTTTTCCAAATCTTTCCACTCTGCTTCTCTTTTCATTATAAACTCAGTTTTTAAGTCATTGAGCTATGGCTCAAGTGGCCCCAGGTGCAGCTTGACCCACCACTCCAGAAAGAACAAGCCCTAAACCTTGGCATTGTCCATGTGGTGGTAATTCTGCAGATGCACAGAATGCAAGAGCTGTGGGGGCATGGCTTTCTCCACCTAGATTTCAAAGGATGTCACAGACAGCCTGGATGCCCAGATAGAGATGAGTTGCAGGGGCAGAGCGCTACCAGGCCAATGCCAAATGGAAATGTGGAGTAAGGGTTGCTTCAGAGAATGTGAGATAAAAATAACCCCTTTATCATCTAAGATGGACCCTAAGGTTAAGGACAAAGCTACCTATGGATGGAAGGTTCAGGACCCGGCTGGCATGGCACATTTCTAAATTTCTACAGCTTGAAACTCCATAACTATAGTAGCTATCAGATTACTCCTAACTGGGATTTAGAGCCCAGACTGTTACAACTCTGATTGGACAGAGGACCAGCACTACACACATTCTTTTCTGATAACTGCAGACCTTAAGCCAGTTTCAACCAAACTTTGTGTCCTATAGGTCACCTTTAACCTAAAGTCAAATTGCATCTCATTTTAATGCTAAAATCCCATCCCAAAGTGAACACGGTATGTATGTTACATATATGTTTACTCATTGCACATGTGCTCAGCTCCCCTTCTAAATATGTATAGTTTTTCCCCAAAACTTGATGAACATTATGATACTATTGTGTGATACAGGCCCTATGAGGCATAAAACCCATCCCATCCTTCTTCTCTTCAGAGAGCACCTTCGGCACATGCCAGGGACCATCTCTTCCCAGTCTGCAAAATGGTATCACCAATAGAGCTCTCATTTCTACTATTTAGCCATCCTTGTGGTCTTTTGGATGACAAGACACATGCTGGACACCATAACTCATACCATATAGTTCAACAATGTATAGCTAATCACTAACCAATATCATTTTGTAAACTAATGATAATTCCTAACAACCTTCTATTAAGCCATTATTTGCACCCCGCTTTTCCTTTAAAAATCTGTTTGTAACAAAGGCCGAATGAAGTATATCCCAAGGCAAATTGGAAGTGTTTCCCAGGCAGCTGTCCTCACCTCGGCTCAAATAAACTCTTTAAAATTATATTTGGTGTCTTAGTTTCTTCCTTTAGATCAACAAGACTTACTTGGGACCTATTTACTCTTTCTTCTTTCTTATTGCTCCCTTTTAGAATGTGAATGTCTATCCTATGCCAGTCTGACCACTGTATTTTGGACGTAGACAATTTGCTCTGATTTCACAGACTCATAACTGGAGGAAAATTTGACTCAGAATAAATTGAGTCTGAAGTCTCAAATGAGACTATGGGCTTTTGAGTGACCCCATATTTCATGCATTTGAAACTTAATACCCAAATTCATATACTGATTGATGGTGGGGACTTTCAGAGGTAATCAGAATTTGGTAAGATTATCAGGCTGGGGCCCTGATGATGAAACTGGTGGCTTTATCAGAAGACAAAAGGAGACCTGAGCTGACACACATTCTCTTGCCCTCTCTCCAGGCAATGCCCTCTGGCATGTAATGACACAGCAAGGAGAGCCTCCACAAGATGCCTGTGTCATGCTCATGGACTTCCCAGTCTCCAAAATCATGAGCTAAATAAACTTATTTTCTTTATAAATTAGCCGATTTGTAATATTGTTATAACAACAGAAGATGAAATAAGACATACATAAAAGGGAGATCATGCAGTATTTTTCTGCCTGTGTCTGGCTTCTTTTACATAGCATATAGTCCTCCAGGTTCACCATGGTAAGATTTTCTTCTTTATAAAAGCTTGGCTAGAATTCCATTGCATATGTGTATATATGTACATGTGTATGTGTGTGTGTGTGTGTGTATATATATATATATCACATTTTCTTTATCTATTCATTTATCAATGGACATTTAGGTTGTTTGCATATCTTGGCTACTGTTAATAATGGTGCAATAAATATGGGAGTGCAAGTCTCCTTTCAATATACTATTTTCATTTCTTTTGCTTATATACCAAGTAGTGAAATTGACGAATGTAGCTAGTTCCATTTTTAATTTTTTGAGGAATCTCTACATAGTTTTCTATAATGGCTATACCAATTTATACAATAGTGTACAAGGGTCTCCCTTTCTCCACATTCTTGTCAATACTTGTTACCTTTTTTCTTTTTGATCATAGACAGAACAGGTATGAGATGATATTTTATTGTGGTTTGATTTGCATTTCCCTGATGATAAGTGATGCTAATCACCTTTTTATAAGCCTGTCAACTAATTGTATGTCTTCTTTCAAGAAATGTCTATTCAGGTCCTTTCCCCATTTCTGTACCATGCTGAACACCACTGATAAAAAGAAGATATTTGCAGTGCCCCAGAATTATAAAGGAATAATATCTAGAGCTGACTCTATAACTTATGAGTCAATATTCATATGTGGCTATTTAAATTTAAATTAAGTAAAATTAAAAAGTAATTATTCATAGATAACACAATAAATGGAAATACATCCCATGCTCATGGAGTGGTAGAATAAATATTGTGAAAATGACCATACTGCCAAAAGCAATCTACAAATTCAATGCAATTCTCATCAAAATACCACCATCATTCTTCACAGAACTAAAAAAACAAAATCCTAAAATTCATATAGAAACAAAGGAGAACCCACATAGCCAAAGCAAGACTAAGCAAAAAGAACAAATCTAGAGGATCACATTACCCAACTTCAAACTATACTACAAGGCCATAGTCACCAAAACAGCATGGTACCAGTATAAAAATAGGCACATAGACCAATGGAACAAAATACAGAACTTAGAAATAAAGCCAAATACTTAACAGCCAACTGATCTTCCACAAAGCAAACAAAAACATAAAATAAGGAGATGACACACTATTCAACAAATGGTGCTGGGATATTTGGCAAGCTACATTTGGAAGAATGCAACTGGATCCTCATCTCTCACCTTATATAAAATCAACTCAAGATGAATCAAAGACTTAAATCTAAGAACTGAAACCATAAAAATTCTAGAATATAACCTCAGAAAATCCCTTCTAGACACTGGCTTAGGTAAAGACTTCATGATCAAGAACCCAAAAGCAAATGCAACAAAAACAAAGATAAATAGATGGGACTTAATTAACCTAAAAAGCTTTTGCACAACAAAAGAAATAATCAGCAGAGCTAAAGACAATCCACAGAGTAGGAGAAAATGTTCACAATCTATACATCTGACAAAGGAATAATATCCAGATCTACAAAGAACTCAAATCAGAAAGAAAAGAACAAACAATCCCATCAAAAAGTGGGCTAAGGACATGAATAGACAATTCTCAAAAGAAGATATACAGATGGTCAACAAGCATATGGAAAGATGCTAAACATCACTAATTATCAGATAAATGCAAATCAAAACCACAATGTGATACCACCTTACTCCTGCAAGAGAGGCCATAATAAAAAAATTTTTTAAAAATATGTTGGTGTGGATATGGTGAAAAGGGAACACTTTTTACACTGGTGGCAATGTAAACTAATGCAACCACTATATAAAACAGTGAGGAGATTCCTTAAAGAACTAAAAGAAGATCTACCATTTGATCCAGCAATCACATTACTAGGTATCTTCCCAGAGAAAAAGAAGTAATTATTCAAAAAAGATACTTGCACACACATGTTTACAGCAGCACAATTTGCAATTGCAAAAATATGGAACCAGCCCAAATGCCCATCAATCAACTAGTGGATAAAGAAAATGCAGTACATATGTACAGCATGGAATACTACTCAGCCACAAAAAGGAATGAAATAATGGCATTTGCAGCAACCTAGATGGAATTGGAGACTATTATTCTAAGTGAAGTAACTCAGAAATGAAAAACAAAACATCCTATATTCTCACTTATAAGTGGGAGCTAAGCTATGAGGACACAAAGTCATAAGAATGATACATTGGACTTTGGGGACTCGGGGGAAAGGGTGGGAGGGGGATAAGGAATAAAAGACTACACACTGGGTACAGTGTACACTGCTCCGGTGATGGGTGCATCAAAATCTCAGAAATAAAACCAAATTCTAAAAATGCTGAAAAATGATAAAAAGTAATTTCTCCATTTCAGTAGCTATTATGCTCAATAGCTAAGTGAGGCCAGTAGTTCCTTACTAGACATATCAGAATAAAATGCTTTCATCATCACAGAAATGTCTATTAGAGAGTTCCAATACATATTCCTTATATATTCACAGCAAGAATTTAAAAAACCAACAGGAAAACAGGAAAAGGATAACTATAGGCTAACAAGCATAAAAAGTATGCTCAAATATACTAATAAGAGAAATAAATATTAAAACATTATATCACTGTTATACCTTTAATACTAATAAAATGAATGCTGAGCAATGTCAAATGTTGGTGCAAATGTGAACGTATACAGGAATGATCACCGCTGGGAGGAGTATAGATTGGTAAAGTCATTCTGGAAAGCAATATAACACTTCTGAGTCAAATTAAATATATGCATTCTCTTTCTGAGTAATTTCATTATTGCTATATATTTTAAAATTATCATAAAGATCCATCCTGGAACATGTTCTTACATGTATATTGAAGTGTTATTTCAAGATCTATTATAAAGCTAGAATGTTAATTCAATTTGGTATTTGCAAAAAAAAAAAAAAAAAGATAAACTGATTAATGGAAAAGAATTTGGCAACACACCAACACATATGCAGTCGATTGCATTTTACTATCATGTAATAGGGAAAAACTTTTTGATAAGTTGTACTGAGCAACTGACTATCCATATACATAAATATGAATCTTCATCCCTACCTCACAGCATACTAAAAAATCTATTTGAAATCTAAATGTGAAAGGTAATATAATAAAGCTTTTTTGAAAAAAAAACTCTAGATTACCTTTGTGGTCATAAAATAGTCAAATATTTCTTAAATTGTAGGCAAAAACGAAATGGCTTGGTTTTAAAGTCTGAAGAAATAATTGCTGAGCAGGAAGACAGACTGATAGAAATTATTCAGAACAGAACACAGGAGACAAAGAATTAAAAAAATACATACAGAATACAGTTTTAAAGAAGTGAGAATGAGAACATCTAATTTACATCTAAATGAAGTTTTCAAAAGAGAATGAGGCAGAGGAATATTGAAAGATATTATGGTAAGAATGTTCCAGACTTATGAATGACACCAATACACAGATTCAAGAAAACCAATGAATCCAGAAGATATTTGCAAATATCCAGGATCAATAGAAAAAAAAAAAAAAAAAAAAAGACAAGAATCCAAACGGGAAGGGAGAGGACAAAAGAAAGGAATAGAAAATTTTGAAAAGCAGCATCTAAATTCCCAGTAAGTCAAAGTTTCTTCTAATTTGTAATCTAAGAAATGCTTATAAAAACTGCAGTGGAAACACAGTCACCACAGTGAGTAGAGGAGACTTGAACCTATAGCCACCATGTCAAATGTAAATGTGAATGAACTCTAGATATTGAATGGTAGGAGTGTTATCAATGTTGATTTCCTGATTTCAATGGATGTAGCTTCGTTATGCAGAAAGCAGTATTTACAGGACATACATGCTGAAGTGTTGTGAGATAGTATATGTACGTACTCTCAAACAGATAAGGAAAAATAATGTGTGTGCATATATATGTATGTGTGTATATAAATGTGTGTGTGTATATATATCTGCATTCTACATATATATACACATTAATACACACACATGCATACATGTACAAATTCAAAAAATAAGGCAAATATGGCGAACCAATGAATCTGGGTAAATAGTTAAGAGGAATCATTTTATTCTTGCAATAATTCTATAATTTTAAAATTATTTCAAAATAAGTTTTTTAAACTATGTGATTCATTTCGCACCCAAATTAGTAAACATTTAAATTTCAAAAAATATTAAATGATGGTGATAATATGGAGAAATGGCAATTTTCATAAACTGCTGGTGTAATTATAATTTCAAAAACATGTAAAGTAGTCTTGCAGTAACTCATAAAATTGAATATGGACAAACCCTATCCATTTGAACTTGAAGACAAACCTTAGCTCGAGTTCTAGAATACATTTTAGACACAGTCTTGTACATTTGTACTAAAGGCATATTTTTAAAATATCTTATGATGCCATTATTTGTAGAACACCAAAATCAGAAACAACACAAATGTCCATCAAACTCAATGGGTAAATTGTGGTATATTCATATAGTAAGGTATTATGCAACAATGAAAATTAATGAGCTATAACTACATGCATCAAAGTGGATGAACCTCAAAAACTTACTAATGACCAAATAAGCCAGAAGAATTAAGTAGGATTCCATTTTATAATTTTAACAAGATAAAATTTTAAAACGTATTGTTCAGACATACGAATGTGAGCAGTAAAATCAAATATATATTAGTCACGTAAAGGGTATAAATGTTGAAAAACACTATTTTACATATGTTTTATTTAACAATTTACTAAAAGACTGGACCATATGAGATCACAGCTGAGTTTTATCTAATCTAACTGAGCAGAATTTACTCCACAAATGTAAGAACAATTCAGATTTAGGAAATCTATCAACATAATTGATTATATCAACAAATGAAAGGTAGAAATAGCATGATCATATTAGTAAGTACTTAAAAGGTATTTAATACTATTCAACAGCTCTTCATAATAAAAACTCTAAGTAGAATAAAATTAGAAGGAAACTAGTTAAATATATACTTTAAAACCATGTATTAAAAACCAAGAGGAAATATCCTATATTCTAAAACTAAATCCACTTCTATTTAAATCAGTAACTAGAGTAGTATTCACAATCAATATTATTAATCATTTTCTTGTAATTTTAATACATGCTATAAGAAAAAATGAAACAAATCTAAAGAATACATTTCTTTTATTTGTGACATTATTTTATAACTAAGATATCCAAAATTCTATTCTAGTAATGGTGATGTGGGGAAGGTATTCTGATGCATTGCTCATAGACATTTGAGCTGTTTTTGAAAGCAATATGGTAAAATCTATTAAAATTAAACACATTCTTTCACCCAGCAATCTCACTGATAAAAAGCTATCTCAAAGAGTCAAAGTTACCCTCTGTAAGGATATATAGGCATAGATATCTAATGTAACTATCCCCAATGTAGCAAAAAAAAAAAAAAAATTAATGATGAGTAGCCACCAAAAGAAAAGTTACTGAAAACAAAATTAAAATACATCCACAATTTTAAATAGTATGCATACATTTAAAAGAACAAATAGAACTACATTACCTATCTTAGAAAGATTTTCGAGAGGTATGCTAAGAAAAGCAAAATGCGGCCGGGCGCGGTGGCTCAAGCCTGTAATCCCAGCACTTTGGGAGGCCGAGACGGGTGGATCGCGAGGTCAGGAGATCGAGAACATCCTGGCTAACATGGTGAAACCCCGTCTCTACTAAAAAATACAAAAAACTAGCCGGGCGAGGTGGCGGGCGCCTGTAGTCCCAGCTACTCGGGAGGCTGAGGCAGGACAATGGCGTGAACCCGGGAGGCGGAGCTTGCAGTGAGCTGAGATCTGGCCACTGCACTCCAGCCTGGGCGACAGAGCAAGACTCCGTCTCAAAAAGAAAAAAAAGAAAAGAAAAGCAAAATGCAAAAAATTATGTATGATTTTACTTTTCTAGAACAAATAAACGTGTACATTGTATATATGTATTTATAGATGTATAATCACTCATTCATTGATTTACATGCACATGAAGAAAATCTCCAGTGTTATAATGACCTACCTAAGGGCAAGGGTGGAGGAATTATATTAATGAGGAGAGGAGGAGGAAAGGAAATCCAAGCAAATAAAGGAAATGAAAAGGTACAGGAAAAAACTAAACTTAGGAATGAATGACATAGTCATATTGATCCATTTATGTCAAATAATATACAAGATATATGCATAATATCATGAGTCCTCAACAAAAAATGCTATCCTCACGTTAGACACCTGAACTGACTTTTTCCTTAAGTTTTAAAACATGAGATAGTCATGAAAAGACAAGTAGAAATAAAGCAAGCATAAACATATAGGACTGAATGCCACTAGATGTCAGTAAAACCACCCCCAAAAAAATAGAAACATTTTTCTTAACTGCTGGAAAAATTTGCTCTTTTATCTACAATCTTTACCTCTTAGTATATTTGACTTGTACAATATTCAAATCAGAAGTACAGATTACCAAAAGAGAAATAAAGTTCCTTAAAAGTCAGACTATAAGCCTTATTAATAAAGGGAATATTGGTTAATTAATCCCTTAGCAAACAGGGAATCCACAGTCCCTGTTAACTAAGATATCCATAGTGTTTTCACATTATTTTTAAAAGCTCATAAAATATGCCCTTTGAAAAGACGACAAAATTTTAAATTCAATTAATCAATATACATTTAGCTCATCTATTATGTATAAAATATGGAGGCAAACTGAAAGAATCATTACATTTATTGAGTTTTTAACCAAGTAGGAGAACAAAATGCAAATTAAACAGAATGTTATAAATAAACCAGTGCAAAGTAATATACAGTGACACATCAACTATCTAGAAACTCAGATATAGTCACATGACTTAGTATCCCAAAACCAAGTAAATAAATAAACAAGCAAGCTACTAGGCAGGAAAAAAACTGCATCATAAACTTTTTCACTGAAACTCTTACTCACTATCTTCATAGTGACACTCAAGTCTCTTCATTCTTACGGTACCAACAGTATCTACATAATGGCTTGCATACATATGTTCCTAGCAGCAATAATCATAATCACAATCATAATCATAAACCAAAACTTAGAAACGACTGAAATGGGAGATGTTCACTGAATGGAATATTATTCATCAATAAAAATGAATGAACTATTGACAGATGCTATGAGATGGATGAATCTCAAAAAAATTTTGTTTAGTGAAAGGAGTCAGACAGAAGAGACCATATATTGTATGATTCCACTTAATTAAAATATTCAGAAAAAGCAAGCTTTAAAGACAGATATTAGCATTTTCTTGGAGCAGAGGTAGAGGCAAGGCAGTACGTAGGGCTTAACAGTAATGTGACAAAGGAATGATAGTGGAGTAATAAAAATGTATTGAAACTTACTTATAGTGATAGTTACATAACTTAGCAAAATTTAAATTAGTAATTAGCAATTCTCCCACAAAGAAAAGTCCATGCCCAGATTACTTTACTGGTAAATACGATTAAATTTTGAAAAAAGAAATATTACCAATGCCACAAAAATGTTTTCAGTCATTTCCCAACCCATTGGTATCCTCCTGATATGAAATCCAGACAAAGACATGATTTAAAAACCAGAAATCTACATACCAGTATTACTTATAAATACAGATGCAAAATTCCTTAACAAAATATTAGCACTAAATCCAGCAAGATATTAATAAGATTATATAGCACATCTAAGTGGGATTTAATCCAGGAATCTAAAATTGATATGACATTCAGACACTCAAAAATCACACACTTCTCTTTGTCTTCATGGAAGGATGTCCTAGGATCACCTGACAGATAATTTATGGGGGCCAGGGGGAAAGCCTGTTCCATAAATCGGTCAAATCAATGTCATCTCCAGCCAGTATGAACTATCGCCAAACTATAGCTCAATTCAGAAGCATTCATGAAAAACAATAAGAAACTTTTCCTATGGGCAGAACCTACATCCTTTCTGAATGGAAATAAAAGAAACCTGAGGTAGGTTTCAGACTGCCAGACGGTGGTAACTGGCTAAAGTGGTTGGTCAGGGCTCAGAAGGAACAAGTCTGGAAGATTAGAGACAAGAAAATGTGGTGAAGAGGCATTTGAATGGTCCATTTGAATGGACCAGAGTATGTAAATCTTTTTTTGATTCATACTAATGCTCATCATAAGATATCCACCACAGAAAAGATACTCAAAAACCAAGTGACTAGAATCACCCATTGGGTGGGTGTTATAGAGCCTCTGTTCTCAGCCATGTTAGTGATGGCAGTGGCAGGCTGCCACAGCAGGGAGGGGCAGGAAGGTGGTGGTGGCGGCAGGAGTGCCTGTGGAAGCAGCAATGGCAGTGGTGGGTCCACTGTGCCCCACGTCCCTGAGGCAGCCAAATGCACTGCCCCCACCCTAGTGCAGTCAGGCAGGACCCACCCCCAGGTCCGGAGCCCCCATGCTCTGGGGGAGGGGGTGCAGGGAGGAGGGTGGACCTGGGGCCTTGTTTCGCAGGCCCAGGGCGGGAAGTGGGAGCAGCACCTACCTCAGGGACCCAGTCAGCGGTGCAGTCACCGTGGCCACCTTGCGAGGTTCCTGTGCCGCAGGAGACGCTCTGCCCAGGACCACCTGGGGCCATGTGTTGGGGATCCACCCCACATCCAGGTGATTGCTGGGCCTGACACGCCCAACAGCAAAGCAGATTGCAATCCACTACAGAAGGCTAATATGGTTCAGCTGCATCCCCACCCAAATCTCATCTTGAATTATAGCTCCCATAATTCCGAGTTTCACTGGGGGACACCTGGTGGAAGGTAATTGAATCATTGGTCAGGTATTTCCCATGCTGTTCTCATGATAGTGAATTAAGTCTCATGAGATCTGATGGTTTTATAAAGGGGAATTGCCCTGCATACACTCTCTTGCCTGACACCATGTAAGACCTGACTTTGCTCCTCATTCACCTTCTGCCATGATTGTGAGGCCTCCCCAGCCATGTGAAACTCTGAGTCAATTAAACCTCTTTCCTTTATAAATTGCCCAGTCTTTGGTATGTATGCTTTATTATTGGCAGCATGAGAACAGACTGATACAGAGGTGCTCCCCTGGACAGGGCCGTGAGCCTTTAGAGGAGAAGCTCTGCGCACCTTTGAGCACTGAGACCAAGGAGGGGCCTCATGGAAATGCTGCCCCTGCCCTGGACACCGGCCTGGCCCAGCAAGGACCTGGAACCTCTACAACAGGCTGTGAGGGGGTGCAACTGGGGCTGTGTACTCCACAGAGCCAGCAGGAGCCAGGAGCAGGTAGCAGCCCCACTCTCCCAGGTGCAGCTGCAGCTGCCCACTGCAATGTCAGAGCAAAGTTGGGGCTGAGTCCCCATGCTATCACACCCTGGCCAGGTGTGTGCATGCTCAGGGAAGCACTGACGTGCTCCTGCCACCTCGGCCCCCTCTGGACCTTGGGCACCAACAAGCATGGGGGAAAGCTGAGGGAGGAGCTGAGGGTGGCTCAATGCTGGCCTCCAGTTGCCCCTTGGCACAAGCAGCCTCAGTGCCATGGATGGTGGCAGCAGGCAGACGGACGCCTGGGCAGAAGGAAGCAGGTCCCTGATGAGGCCCCACTTTCAGGCCAGGGAGGGCCTGAAGGCTGGGGACCAAGCTGCCAGTCCCATGGACTGGAGTAGGGACTTGTGGTGCCTTTTCTGGGCCCACCTGTGGTTGCCCATGAACCAACAAGCATGCACTTCCTCCCCTCTGAGTCCTATAAAAGCCCCGGGCTCAGCCAGAGCAGAGCAGAGGATGGAGAGCCAATGAGACAACCAGCGGCATAGAGCAGCTATCCTCCTTGCTGAGAGCTGCAAACGACAGAACAACCTGCCTGCAGAGAGGAGCCACCGACTCTGGGGCCTACTCTCTGCCAACAGCTGCAGATGATACGACAACCAGCTACAGAGAAAGCTGTCCTCTCTGCTGATAGCTAAACACTCGGGACAACCAGCTGCAGAAAGGAGCTACCCTCTCTCTTCTGAGAACTGAACACTTGTTGGGATGAACTGCCTACAGAGAGGAGCTACCCTCTCTGTTAGGAGCTGAACGCTCATCGGGACACCCTGGCAACAGACAGGAGCTGCGCACTGCAGGTCTTTCCTCAGCTGTTCTGTTGATCAAGAAAGCTCCTCTTCATCTTGCTTACCCTCCACTGGTCTGCCCACCTCATTCTTCCTGGTCACAGGACAAGAACTCGGGACCTGCTGAGTTGCAAGACTGAAAGAGCTGCTGTAATACAAGCAGGGCTGAAACATGCCCTTGCTTGCCATATTGCAGGCAAAAAGGAGAGAAGAACTGCGGCCCTTTGGGGAGCCCAGACCTGAAAGCTTCCCATGCCAGAGCTATGACTCCCTCTTTGTGGCCCTGTAGTTCCAGGCATCTTCATGTTTCTGGGTACCACTGCATTCCCCAGTGCCAGCTGGGGAAGCTGCCTGCAGTATGCCTGGTCCAGCTGCAGCCTTGCAGAAAGCTGGCACCCATGCCGGCACCTGGAGTTGCCTGCCCTGCAGCAGTGGCCAGTGTGTCTGACTGTGCAGTGGCCAGACCCCATGTTTGCTCACACACCCCTGATCACTCCACGTCTGACTCCAGTCTCCCTTGGAGGCATGGGATCCAGGCCGGTAGCATGAGCTGAACGAAACCTGATGGGAACAAGCCCAGTGGACCCGAGCAAACCTCAGGCAAAGGTGCCACTGGTCACAGGTTTCTAGCCAGAAAAGCAACACCCCAAAGATCCCATAATATTAGTCTATGTGCAAATGGCCCATGAATGGCAACATGGTGGAAGAGATGGACATTATCAATGACTGCAGTATGTTGCTGCTTCTCACCAAGTTATATGTAGCAACCCCCACTGCAGATACTTTTTTCAGCAGAAGAAAGCCATGATGAACGCTCACTATGGTATCATCTCTCAAAAGAATAACCAGAAACTTGGTGACAAATATGTCACCCTGAACTCATTCCATGCTGGAGATAGTAATGACTACCCTTAACAGAATCGGTACCTACTTTTGAATGTGGGTTAACTTCCTTAGCTATAGTAAGTCTGTCAGCCCCACAATATAAGAACTTACAACTTAGTTACTAACATAAGATCTCATATAGCATCATCACCTCAGATAAGAAGACCCATTTTATGTTAAAGAGATACAACAGGCCGGGCGCAGTGGCTCACGCCTGTAATCCCAACACTTTGGGAGGCTGAGGCGGGCAGATCACCTGAGGTCTGGAGTTCGAGACCAGCCTGACCGACATGGAGAAACCCCAACTCTACAAAAAATACAAAAATTAGTTGGGCGTGGTGGCACGTGCCTGTAATCCCAGCTACTTGGGAGGCTGAGGCAGGAGAATCACCTGAACCCGGGAGGTGGAGGTTGCGGTGAGCCGAGGTCAAGCCATTGCACTCCAGCCTGGGTAACAAGAGTGAAACTTTGTCTCAAAAATAAAAAGACATACAACAATAACTACACAGCTGTGACAACTACTCATCTTACCACATATCACATTAACTGTCATAGTCTAACACAAAGATAGAATGACCTATTAATGGCTCAGCGCATCCTCCAGGTAAGAAAAAACACTCTAGGTTTGCAGCCCTAAAAGAATGGCCAATGTATAGTGTGTTGTACCCAATAGCTGGAATACACAGGGCCTAAACCAAGTGGTATTAAGTAGGAACAGCACCTCTAACCCTCTCCTTAGTGACTCCTTCTCAAAATATTATTTCCATCCCTACCACCTCAGGGTCTACAAGTATACAGGAACTTGTTTCTTGGGTGGAAAGGGTGTGGTAATTCCACCAAGGGACATAATACGACTTTTCCAAGCCTGAAACTATGATTGCTGCCTAATCTCTTTCATACCTCATGCTGATAAACCAGAAGACAACTAAACTAGTCATAATATTGGCACAGGAGAATTATTTCAAGTATTATGGGGAACTACACTTGCTACTAAATATGAAGCCAGAGACAACTACGCCTGGAACTCAGAGGATTCACTGATGTCTTTTGGTACTTCCATGCCTGATTACAATAGTGAATGGGCAAGTGTAGGAACCTAATGGGTCCAGACCAGCCAAAACGCTGGCCAAAGGTACAGGAAACCTAAAATAGTAGAGAAAACAGGAGATGATGAATATAAATCAAAAACTTGAAAACAGTGTCAACCATGGGGAGTCTATTATGTTCCACCAACCCTTCTGGAGACTGTAATTAGTCATCTACTTGAAGACTTAAAGGACAGATTGGACTTAATGTGTTGGCAAGGCAGATGTGAGCAGCTTAAAGAATGGGCTGAAGTAGATGCCACTAGTTCCCTGACAAATGACTTCGGTGTAACTCTAATTTCTGTCATAAACAGTGGTATCCCACAAGCCCAGACAGTTTCTAGTGCTGTGTGGGCTTGATATAAATCTAATCATTCAATATGTGATCTTTTGTAACTAGCTTCTACTTAGCATCATGTTTTAGAGACTCATTCATGGCATAGCATGTACAAAGGGACTTCAAAAGGTTTATGGGAAAATTGGATTAAAACGATAAATAAAAATATCATTTTTCTAATGGCAACTCACCTCAAGCATGAGCAGTGTGTCTTTCCAACTTCTGTCTGAGGACCTTCTCTAACACTACAGAACCTGCTCCAACTCCCATCCTTCAGACGGACAATTCTAGTATTCATTCTGACACCTTCTTAGAAATTGAGCTCCCACTGCACCTCAAAACGACCTCAATAATGCACCCCATGTTAGTTTTTCCTCCTCCCCTGTGTTGTGCTCCCCTGCTCCCTTCTTCCTGCTCCCAAATAAAGTAATTGTATACAAGATCTTGCCACAATTTTTTTCTGGTAAATCCACACCACAAGGTACAAAATTTGTACAGTCAGTGACCCAGCGATTCTAGCAATGGGACCCAGCAACACCCAACAGAAATCATATATATATAGTCATCAGATGGTACACAGTAGTTTCTATGTGTATTTGCAATAGATGAAAATTGGAAATAAATATCCTCAAAAGTAGAATTATAATACTTTATAATGAAGCATTATTCAGAAATGAAAATTTATGAATCACAGCTACACACAAAAACATAGATGTATTTCATATATATAAAAAATTGTGAAAAAAAGGCCACACATATATGCTTATCACAGATTCCATATATAGGTATTACCCAAAAGAAAGGCAACATTATCTTTTTGTTGTTGGTAAGATTCAGTGATAAAAAAAAATTTTAAAGGAAGGAATTACTACAAAAGTCAAAACAGCAGTTCATTTGGACAGGAGGGCATAAATATTTGAGGCGAAGAAAAAGAGCTCCTGTAGTCTTAGCACTGTTCTATTATTGAACTATGTTGGTGGTTACACAGGTGTGCAAGCTAAAATAAACCCTCAAAATGTGTATTTTTGTGTTTTTCACTTTGTTACATTTTCAAATAGTTAATGTAAAAAATATGTTACACATCAACATTATTACACACCTAACAATAATATTATGCATAGAAGGCTCTGAACTGAAGATACTACCAAAGGAATGGCTATTTTCCCCTTCCCAGGCCTATTCTTTTTGTTCATTTTTTTTTCTTTGAGGTTTTAGATCTTATTCCATTTAGTAATTTCAAAATCCCTGTACTAGATAATTTTTCATTACATTCTTCTTCTTATCTTTAGTCTCAAGTGAATTCATAGTATAATACATGTAATTTTTAATAACTCCTTTACTGTCATTCACATGCCATTAAATTCACCTTTTATGAGTATACAATTCATTGATTTTCAGTAGATTCACAAAGTTGAGAAAGTACCACAATTATTTAACTTGAGAATATTGTCACTGCCCCAAAGAGAAACCTCATACTCATTAATAGTCACTTCCCATCCTCATCTCTCTGCAGGCATTGGCAACCACTAATCAATCTGCTTTCTAAGAATTTGCTTAATTTGAACATTTCGTATAAATCTAATCATTCAATATGTGATCTTTTGTAACTAGCTTCTTTTACTTAGCATCATGTTTTAGAGACTCATTCGTGGCATAGCATGTACAAAGGGACTTCAAAAGGTTTATGGGAAAATTGGATTAAAATGATAAATACAAATATATAACTTTACTTCTCGATGTAAGCTCCATCCAGTTCAAGGTACTTTTGTAAGCAATGATACCAGACATTTAGTCCATCCCTAAAGAACTGGGGGTGCTGGGAATTTAACCACATCAATGCAGGCATTTTGACTGCATCAAATGCAGTTATCCATTTATTAACTGAAGAAAAATGGGTGCCCATTAGAGATTTTTTTTTTAGATTACAAAACAAGAAGTCAGAAGGAGACACACAAGGACAGTAAGGTGGATGAATGATTGCACAATGAAAGTCTTTCAGAATTGCTTTTGCTTGACAAGAAGAATGAGCAGAAGCATTGTTAGGGTGGAGAAGGACTCTTTGGTAAAGCTCTCCTAGTCATTTTCCTGCTAAAGCTTTGGCTAACATTCTCAAAACACTCTCATAGTAAGTAAGCAGATGTCATCATCCTTTGGCTTGCCAGAAAGTAAAATAAAATAAAAATGCCTTTAGATCCCAAAAATCTGTTATCATGACTTTTGCCCTGGATTGGTCCAATTTGCCTTGACTGGACCACTTCCACTTTTTGGTAGCCACTGCTTTAATTGTGTTTTGTCACAGGATTATACTTGTAAAGCCATGTTTCAGTTCGTCAAATAACTGTTTCAGGATCTTGAGCCCAGTTGTTTAAAATTGCCATTGAAAGCTCTGCTTTTGTCTTCAGCTGATTCGTGCGCAATGCGTTTGGGGCCTATCAAATGGAAAGTTGCCCCAACTTGAATTTTTCAGTCAGAATTGTGTACATTGAACCAGTAGAAATGTCTATAGCTGTGGCTACTGTTTGTGCCATTAATCACGGGTCCTCTTCAATTAAAGCATGAACAAGAGTAGCTTTTTCCTTGCAAATTGATGTGGAGATCTGCTGCTGCAGTTTTCATGTTCAACATCATCTCATTCCTTCTTAAAAAGAGTTATCCATTTATAAACTGCTGATTTCTAAGAAGCATTGTCCCCACAAACTTTTTATAAAGCATCAGTGACTTTGCCATTCTTCCACCCAAGCATCATAATAAATTTGATGTTTACTCTTGCTTCAATTTTAGCAGAATGCATCTTGTTCTGATAGGGTTTCTTTTCAAACTGATGTCTTATCCTTTTTAGTACCTCAAACTAGATCCTGTTCAGATGCATAATATCAAAATAATACTAGTTTATTTTGGTGTAAACAAATTTTTGAAATCCATGCATAGATTTTTCATAATATGAATTTTCTATGAATTTTCGAAGACCCCCCTTTACCAATTATTTTTCTTTTGTTGAATAATATCCTATTGCATGAATATACCAACTTTGTTTATAAACTCTTCCATTAAGGGACATTTGATTTGATTCTATTTTTGGCTATTCTGACTATGCTACCATAAAATTTTGTGCACGATTTTTTGTGTAGATATATTTCTTAAATTAAGTGTATACCCAGGAATACAATTGCTGGGTCATGTATCTGTTTGGACGAACGGAGGCAAGATGGTGCACTTCCGGGTTCTTCTTCACCACCAACTTTTCCGCACGCGCGAAAATGCAGCCTGCGACCCGGGAAGGTGCAGACCAACTGGGCATGCGCCAGGTGATGTCAATCTGAAGAGACCAAGATTTACCTGGTCGCACCTGCGGAATGCCCCTGACACGCCCATGCCCCACCTATTGCCCCCCCACTCCTAGAAAAGCTACTCTCCGCCATTGAGCCTTTGCCGGAGGCCGACAGACTTCTCCCGCACACCTTAGGTTACCAAAATAAACGTGCAGTTTTGCGCCTGACCTTTGCCTACTTGCTGGTTCTTTTGTGCTCGCTCTGGTGGTCTTAGAAAAACAAGACAGATGGTGCCGAAACCTGGGAGGAGACCCCTCCTCAGGGCCCCCAGGGTCCGGGGAGCCTCCTCCTCCTCGTTCCACGCTGCGGACGGACCAGGACCTGAGACCGGCTTCGCTCACTCTCACGGCCTCTCTGGGGTAAGTGCCCTTGTCTCCTCTTTACCTCCCTCGGCCAGAAATCCTGCGCGGGTCCGAGGTCCATTTTGAGCCACCAAGTGGCTTGGGAGACCCTTGCAGGATGGAGACGTCCGCCTGAAGGTACTCTCCACTTTGGCTTCAAGAGCCTCCAGTCTGTCTCTGCTGGTTCCAAAGGACGCTTTGAAGCCAGGCAGAGATCCACTTCCATTTCCATTGTGTCCATTGTGTGTCGGTAAAGAGGAAACAAAGGGGAAACCCCCTAGTCCAAATTTCCAAAGAGCACCCCCTTAGGGTGCCTCCTAGCCAATTTAAAAACCTTACAGCTTGAACAAGACCTTAGGAGGAAGTGGTTAATTTTCCTTTCCACTGTGGCGTGATCGACCTCAGCAGTTTCTGCCAGCGGCTAGGCAAGTGGTCCGAAATTAATTTACATACAAGGCTTTTGGGCCTTAGGCTCTCGTCCCTATACTCCTTCTCTCCCCGCTCTCCCCACCCCTTCCCTTCCTGCCCAGACTCCTCCTCCCCCCCCCATCCAGACTCCTCCTTCCTCCTCCTCATCTACTAGTAATCCACTCGGTCCCGTGCCTCCTTCGGGGCCCCCAACTGGCTGTCTTGAGTCCCCTATCTCTGCCCACATCCTCCTACAGTGTTAGCACCTTTGCGAGAGGTGGCTGGGGCGGAGGGGGTAGTCAGAGTACATGTCCCTTTTTCCTTGGCCGATCTTTCCAAAATTGAGAAGGGTTAGGTGATTTCTCAGCTAATCCTACCATATACATAAAGGAATTTAGATACCTTTGTCAGGCCTATGACTTAACTTGGCATGACCTCCAGGTTATCCTAACCTCCACCCTAAACCCTGAGGAGCAAGAGCGCATCCTAGCGGCCGCCAGGCAGCATGCCAACCAACTACATTTAACTGACGCCGCCATCCCACTAGGGGAGCAAGCAGTCCCCTCGGCAGACCCAGACTGGAACTACCAAGCAAATCAGCCTGGGCGCCATAGGCGAGACCTAATGGTTCAGTGTTTGTTGGCTGGTATGCAAGCAGCCTCAAACAAAACTGTAAATTTTAACAAATTAAAAGAAATTATTCAAAATCCAGAAGAAAATCCAGCCGCATTCTTAAATAGGCTGACTGAGGTTCTAACCCAGTATACCCGGTTAGATCCGGCCTCCCCCACAGGGGCCACCATTTTGGCGTCTTATTTCATTTCTCAATCAGCTCCTGACATTCGTAAAAAACTTTAAAAGGTAGAGGATGGTCCTCAGGCACCAATACAAGACCTGGTTAAATTAGCATTTAAGGTCTATAGCTCCAGAGAGGAGACGGCAGGCTTGCCTTGAACAGAAGTTACAGCTCCTAGCAGCGGCTTTACAGCCCAGTCGTAACCCCAGACCAGAGAGCACACACCCCGCAGACTCCAAGGCTACAAAAGGAGCCTGCCTGCTATAAGTGCGGCAAGGCAGGGCACTATGCCAACAGGTGTCCGCAAGGTCCCCGAGTCCCAACGCAGCCTTGCTATAAGTGCAAGGCATCAGGACATTAGGCCAGTGAATGTCCTAACCCTCATCCACCAGCAACCTCCCTGCCCTGCTTTCCAGCAGGGAGGAAACTGGAAGTCTGATTGCCCCACCCTGAGAACAGGTGCCGCGCCTCTACGTGACCCCCTTTCCCAGGATCCTGGGAGCTCCTTCCAGCTCCTACATCTGGACGACGATGACAACTGAAGGTGCCGAGACTCGGGGACCCCCATCACCCTCGCCAAGCCGCGGGTAACTCTCCTGGTAGCGGGTAAGACAATTACTTTTTTAATCAACAGCGAGGCTACCTATTCTGTTTTGCCGTCCTTCTCTGGACCTAGCCTTCCATCCAATATCTCTGTAGTAGGAGTAAGTGGAAAGCCATCCACTCCACGAAAAACTCCAATCCTTAATTGCTGCCTGGCCAACAAGTACTTTGCGCACTCATTCCTCATTCCCAACTAAAAAGGGCCCCTACCGAAAGCAATCAGTGGAAATCAGTTTGGCTTTCCCCCACTCGCCTCAAACTTACTAAATTTTCTTAACTATCTCATACTCCCCAACCTTGCCAGGACTATCCTTCTGGGTTTTGCCCATATTCCAACAAATGCTTCCATTCCTCATTCCTATACTAATACTGTGCCTTATTTTATTTTTCATCCGTGCGTCCAAATACCAACCATAGGCTCCGACTTTAACAACGCCCCTTAACAGCAGGAAGTAGCCAGACAGACCATGGCGCCCCTTTATCACTATTATCAATAAAAGGTTGGACTGTTTGGACGAACGGAGGCAAGATGGTGCACTTCCGGGTTCTTCTTCACCACCAACTTTTCCCGCGTGCGCGAAAATGCAGCCGGCGACCCGGGAAGGTGCAGACCAACTGGGCATGCGCCAGGTGATGTCAATCTGAAGAGACCAAGATTTACCTGGTCGCACCTGCGGAATGCCCCTGACACGCCCATGCCCCACCTATTGCCCTCCCACTCCTAGAAAAGCCGCTCTCCGCCACTGAGCCACGCGGCCTTCTTGCAGCCCCACTCCTGTCGGGATGTCGGGACTGTGGGAAGTCTGTCGGAGAGCCCCACCGCGGGGAGACTCTGCCGGCCTCCTTTGCCGGAGGCCGACAGACTTCTCCCGCACACCTTAGGTTACCAAAATAAACGTGCAGTTTTGCGCCTGACCTTTGCCTACTTGCTGGTTCTTTTGTGCTCGCTCTGGTGGTCTTAGAAAAACAAGACAGTATCAACTCAATGTTAATTAACATTTTGAGGACCTATCAAACTGTGTTCCAAAGTAGACGCATGATTTTACAATCTCATTAGCAATGTATGAGAGTTCCAATTTCTCTACATCCACATCAGTACTTGTTATCTTTAACATTTTTTTTTTTTTTTGCCAACCCACTGGATATCAAGTGCTATTTAGTTGTGCTTTTGCATTTCTGTAGTTGCTAGTGATGGTGAGCACCTTTTCATGGGTTTACTGGGTATTTTCTTGAGAGAAGCTGCTATATAAAACCTTTTCCCATTTATAAAATGGGTTGTCCTTTTAACTGTTGAGTTCTAAGGGTTCACTATATATTGTGCATACAAGTTAATTACTATATAGTTTGCAAATATTTTCCCCATTCTGTAGGTAATCTTTTCACTTTCTTGATGGTGTCCTTTGAAACAAAAATTTTGAACTTTGAGAAGTCCAGTTTTGTCACTCGTGATTTTAGTCATATGTAAGAAATCAATGCCTAATCCACAGAGGTAAACAAGTGCTAGAATGTAGTTCCTGATATCCAAAGCACTTAAACGTGTGTTTCAAAAGTACAAATGTAAGTACAAGCAAGTAGTAAACTGAATAGTAATCAAGCAGGGTAAAAAGCTTGATCAGACACTCCTGCATAACCCCTGATTCCAAAAGTGATATCCCAGGGACTGAAATAAAAAGCAACCTACTGTGAGACAAAATAGCTTATTTACATGTTTCAGCATTTTTACTTTAACTAAAAAAAAAAAAAAAAAAAAAACCTTTCTGAAGCTTTCCTAACCCTGAGCTTTGGCAGCTCGAATTTATACTACCTGAACACAAGAAAAACCACTAAGTCAGGGGTTGGGTCTGAAAATGCCCTCAGGCACTTGGCAAAAGAATATGCAAATTCCAACTGCAGGAAGTACTTTAAACACAGGTCTTAAAGAATTTCCACAGTTAAAAGTACCAAGAAACATGAGTCGACAATAAAATCATAGAACATGTGGTTTTAAATAAGGTACAATAAGTAAAAAATAGTTCACAGAATTATTTAGCTACAAATTTGTATCTACAATGAGTGTATACACTGGAATTATAAAATACATGTATAAACTAAGTATTCTTAATATGTTGAATAAAATAAGACACTGAAATTGGGACAGAAAAGAAGAGAATAAAAATGAGCAAGCAAATATGAAAATAAAAGAAATAGTACTTCTAGAGTGGAAAACTATAATTAAAATTAATAACTCAAAATAAACTGCAAATTAAATACCACTTAAGAGTTTATTTGGGAGACAGGTGTAAAGAGATTACCCAGAATGCAATGCAGAGAGACTAATATATGGAAAAGATGTTGAGTCATACTATAATAATAATTCACATGTATCAAAACAGTTGTACAAAGAAAAATACAATGGGCAAGAATCCACAAAGATATAATAGCTAAGAATATCCCAGAGTGGGCAAAAAGACCAATCTTTAGATTCAGGACTGTCAGAGTCTCAAGCAGGATAAACATAATTAACAACATTAATAAATAATGTGTTAGGTGTGAAACACCAAATACAACGTGATGATGTACAGGACCAGGAAGGAAAAGACTACTCATAAGGAAAATGAATTATTGCTAAGGAGACAGGAGACTTCTCAGGATCAAAAGTGGAAGTCAAAAGAGCATGGAACAACATTTTCTAATGCTGAGGGAAAATAACTCTCCATTTCTAATTGTGTAACTATTGCAACCATTATTCACGTATACAGAAGAAATAATAGTTTCAAACAAAAGTAGTGTGCCTGTAATGTGTCAACTTTGTTTGGCTGTACTACACCTTCTACAATTTACTTTCTTAGGTGTTTGCCTAAGTTCCCTAGAAAATTGTACCACTTATCTTTCAAGAGTCAGGCTCACAGGTCATATTTTTGAGACTCCTTTTCAACCGTTTCCTCAATCCTAGGAAGTTAGGCACACTGTCCTCTGTCCAGAACACCTATTATATACCTTTGCTACATTATCAAAGTATATCTTACTATAACTGATTATTTGCTTCCACCACTGTACTGGGAATATCTTAGGAAATGGAATTTCACTTACTCATTTTTGTATCTCCAATATTTAATATGGTCATTTCCAAAATGTTTGATGAATGAATGCACCTTAGAGGAGAATGTGACAAGATTATAAAAGAGGATAATTTGGTAGGAAGGAGAAGATATTCAGAGGTATCAGTAAGACATAAAAACAGAAATAAAAAACATCGTGCTAAGGAAAAACAATATGAATAGCATCGAGAAAAGAAAATAAGTTGAAGATATTACTTAGATTTCACACTGAACTGTTAATGTATTATATAGCCAAAGGGGAACAACTATTATAATCTTACATATTCTTAAGTTATATTATAAAATCCATACTGTAAAAAATTATTCTAAAAGTTATATGTAAGAAAAAAATTAAATTTAATGCTGGAGATTTCTGAAAAACATTGAGATAATTATTATACAAACTACAGACCAAATAAATTTTTAAAAGGGATATGTAAAAATAATTCAATGTTCTTTTAAAAGTGAAAGGATACTTTCTTTTGCTGTGCAGAAACTCTTTAGTTTAATTAGAACCCATTTGTCAATGTTTGCTTCTGTTGCAATTGCTTTTGGTGATTTCATCATGAAATCTTTACCCATGCCTATGTCCTGAATGCTGTTGCCTAGATTTTCTTCTAGGGTTTTTATAGTTTGGGGTTTTACATTTAAGTATTTAATCCATCTTGAGTTAATTTTTGTATAAGGTATAAGGTAGGGGTCCAGTTTCAATCTTCTGCATGTGGTTAGCCACTTATCCCAGTACCACTTACTAAATAAAGAATCTTTTCCTCATGGCTTTTGTCAGGTTTGTTGAAGATCAGATGGTTGTAGATGTGCAGACTTATTTTTGAGTTCTCTATTCTTTTTCCATTGGTCTATGTGTCTATTTTTGTACCAGTACCATGTTGTTTTGATTACTGTAGCCTTTTTATATAGTTTGAAGTCTGGTAGTGTGATGCCTCCAGCTTTGTTCTTTTTGCTTACAATTGTCTTGGTTATCCAAACTCTTTTTTCGTTCCATGTGAATTTTAAAATAGTTTATTCGAAATCTGTGAAGAATGTCAATGGTAGTTTAATGGAAATAGCATTTAATCTATAATGCTACATACTTTGGGCAGTATGGCAATTTTCATATTGATTCTTCCTATCCATGAACATGGAATATTTTTCCATTTGTTTGTGTCCCCTCTGATTTCCCAGTGGCTTGTAGTTCTCCTTGAAGAGGTCCTTCACCTCCCTTGTTAGCTGTTTTCCTAGGTATTTTATTCTCTTTGTAGCAATTGTGAATGGGAGTTCATTCATGATTTGGCTCTCTGCTTACCTTATAGGAATGCTTGTGACTTTTACACATTGATTTTGTATCCTCAGACTTTACTGAAGTTGCTTATCAGCTTAAGAAGCTTTTGGACTGAGCCAATGGGTTTTTCTAGATATAGGATCATGTAATCTGCAAAAAAAAGACAACTTGACTTCCTCTCTTCCTATTTGAATACCTTTCATTTCTTTCTCTGTTCTGATTGCCCTGGCTAGAACTTCCAATACTATGTTGAATAGGAGTTGTGAGACTGACTGTCTTATGCCAGTTTTCAAGGGGAATGCTTCCAGTTCTTGCCCATTCAGTATGTTGGCTATGGGCTTGTCATAAATAGCTCTTATCAATTTGAGGTATGTTCCTTCAATACCTAGTTTGTTGAGAGTTTTTAATAACATGAAGGGATGCTGAATTTTATTGAAGGCCTTTTCTGCATCTCTTGGGATAATCATGTGGTTTTTGTCTTTAGATCTGGTTATGTGACGAATTATGTTTATTGATTTGGGTATGTTGAACTAGCCTTGATCCCCAGGATTGAAGACAATTTGATCATGGTGGATAAGCTTTCTGATGTGCTGCTGTATTCAGTTTGCCGGTATTTTATTGAGAATTTTTGCGTCAGCATTCACGAGGGATATTGACCTAAAGAAACCATCATCAGAGTGAACAGGCAATCTACAGAATTGGAGAAAATTTTTGCAATTTATCCAGCTAACAAAGGTCTAACAGCCAGAATCTATAAGCAACTTAAATATTCAAGGGAAAAAACCAAGCAACCCCATTAAAAAGTGCAAAGGACATGAACAGACACCAAAAAAAGACATTAATGCGGCCAACAAACATATGAAAAAAAGTTCAACATCACTGATGATTAGAAATGCAAATCAAAACCACAATGAGACACCATCTCACACCAGTCAGAATGGCGATTATTAAAAACTCAAGAAACAACAAATGCTGGTGAGTTTGCAGATAAACAGAAACACTTTTACACTGTTTCTGGGAATGTAAATTAGTTCAACCATTGTGGACGACAGTGTGGCAATATCTCAAAGATCTAGAACAAGAAATACCACCTGACCCAGCAATCCCATTACTGGGCATATACCCAAAGGAATATAAATCATTCTATTACAAAGATACACGCATGCATATATTCACTGGAGCACTATTCACATTAGCAAAGACATGGAATCAACACAAATGCCCATCAATGATAGACTGGATAAAGAAAATGTGGTATATATACACCACGGAATACTATGCACCCATAAAGAAGGAATGAGATCATGTCTTTTGTAAGGACATGGATGGAGGTGGAAGCCATTATCCTCAGCAAACTAACGCAGGAACAGAAAAACAAACACTACATGTCCTCACTTATACGTGGGAGCTGACCAATGAGAACACATGGACACAGGGAGGGGAATAACATACACAGCGTTCTGTTGGGGGGTGGGATGGGGAAGGGAGGACATTGGGAAAAATAGCTAATGCATGCTGGGCCTTAATACCTAGGTGATGGGTTGATAGGTGCAGCAAACCACCATGGCACATATTTACCTATGTAACAAACCTGCACATCCTGCACATGTACCCTGGAACATAAAATTAAAAATTAAAAATAAATAAAAGTGAAAGGATAAAGAAAGAATATAAAAAGAATTCATATGTTTTGGAAATAGAAAAAACGTGTAATGATTATCTTTGGTCAAGAGAAATTTTAAAGTCAATTCAGTATTTCATCACAAGAAGTTCATATTATAACATCAAAAACACATACATAATTTCAGACTTTAGGAATACACACTTATTGTGAAAATTTTTTTAACTCAAAATAATCAATATACAAAACCAAAAAAATGTTCCCTTGGATGTACACAAATAATAGCAACAATATCAAAACTGCTTAAAAAGTGATATTAGAGTTCAATATTCCTCTAAAAATCAAAAAAAGTTAGCTGATATTAACATACGCAGATTTAAAAAGTAAAAACAAAAAAGTTCAGACTCTCTGAAATTTAACCTACTCAGGCTCTCATAGAGAAGATTTAAAATCACAACTATGCTAGGAAAATACAAATATCTGAATAATTTGTCTTTATTTAACAGTTTTGGACTGAGTGTTTTATTTCACATCAATATAGAGCCTTGAAAAATGTATATGTGAATATTATTTTTAAAAATATCAACAATCTTGACTGGCTTACTAATGAATCACTTTTTTCTATATTGAAAGCCATTTCACATGAGATTGAAAACTCATTCTTTATATAGATTAACATTAGGAAGGAAAAAATTAAAAAGTTTTAACAATCCTAAGCTTTGAAATATAATATTTTACATAGTAACTTAAATGTTCTACTGTTCTCCAAATTTTTAAATAAAAATCTGTTGGCAACATTTATAAAATAACAGATCTTACTAACTTAAATTAACACAAATGTTGTAGAATGGAAAAAAGCATTATTCCAATATCGACTATACCTATAAAATAAAACTTAATCCTAAGAAAATATAAATACTAAGATAAAAACACTACTTTTTGTTTTTATTTGAAAGTATGCTGAATAAAACTGCACTATTACTACACATCTTCTATAATTATACAGTATAATAACAGGCTGAAAATAATACTTTCAAAATAAAACAAAAAAGCTAGTTTTAAATTATAAACTATCTTAAAAGAAGGCAACCTAATTTCACATATATCTTCAGCTATTTTCTTTATTGGATTTCTGTCCAAACAGGAAAAATATCAATTGAAATTGGCAAGGCACAGTGGCTCACACCTGCAATTCCAGCACTTTGGGAGGCCGAGGGGGGCAGATTACAAGGTCAGGAGTTCAAGATCAGCCTGGCCAATATGGTGAAACCTCGCCTCTACTAAAAATACAAAAATTAGCCCGGCAAGGTGGCGGGTGCCTGTATTCCTAGCTACTCGGGAGGCTGAGGCAGGAGAATAGCTTGAAATCGGGAGGAGGAGGTTGCAGTGAGCTGAGATCGCACCACTGCACTCCAGCCTGGGCAACAGAGTGAGACACCATCTCAAAAAAAAAAAAATTTTAACTGAAATGTAGACTTGTTAAAACATCATTTTCTGCAGGATTTAATAATTTAAATGCTGCAAATAAATTTTCTAGTTTGTATATTCTTATCATTCCCAAATATAAAATATTATACATTAAGACATAACTGAAGTTAAAGGAACTCTGAAAACTAAAGGCAAATGATTGGTACTTCCTGATTAAATTGGTACCTCCTCCAAAAAAAAAAAAAAAAAGCATCATAATGCCTTTTCTTTGACATTCAAACTCATTTTATTTTTAATAAACCAAAATCATCAACTTTGCCATATTTTATGGTGACTAAATAACAAAAGCACCCCAGTGATACAATAGCTATACAAGTTGTGTAAAATGTGGGGACTGGGCGCAGTGCCTCATGCCTGTAATCCCAGCACTTTGGGAGGCTGAGGCAGGTGGATCACCTGAGGTTAGCAGTTCAAGACCAGCCTGACCAACATGGTGAAACCCTGTCTCTCCTAAAAGTACAAAATTAGCCATGCACCATTGCACTCCAGCCTGAGTGACAGAGCAAGACTTTGTCCAAAAAGAAAAAAGAAGAAGAAGTTGTGCAAAATGAATTATTTTCCAAGGGAGATACTCTTCATAATAGTGTAAATAATCTTCAAGATCTGGCAGGGCTTAGGGGAGAGGGAATGACACAAAAGTGTTCAGAGAGTTTAGGTTACAAAAAGTAAATGTTACATTGTCTGTTCTAAAATAATCACAAACTAGAAATGAACTTGTTTGAAAAAATACATACATGAAATTTCCAACTCTTAAGTAAACTTTAACTTTCAGGATACCAAATTCAAACTTGCAGTATTTCTGGAAATTATTTCCCAACATCAAAGAAATGACAATATCAACACGCTCAATACAGACACACAGATATTAACACACTTGACTGTCCCTAGCTTGCTTAGGAATTTTCTAAATTTTTGCAAATATTCTTTAAATCACCCCATATCCAGTTCTTCAGAAATGTTTGGTTTATGCTAACTCTTAAGTGCACTTGTATAATTTTATGGTTCTATCTTTGCATCAAAATAATACTCTGAACTTGCTCAATTAATATTTACTTGCAAAATAAATTCCAATTCAATAGTAAATGAAATGACAAAATATTGATTCCCGTTCCCCACTGGATATACTGTTCTTGAATATCACAAATATCTCCAAGTAGCTAATAACCAAAAAATATAAAACCCAAATAAAATTAAATATTACTAAATATAAAATGATAGAAAATTATCATACTATGAGCTAAACACAAGGAAAGAAGAGATTATGTCTGACTTCTCTATTCCCTTTTAATAATTGTCACTCCTACAAGCACTTATATTTTCCAGGGAAATGGTAGTACTAACTCTCTATATATTAACCACAGTTGCAATTATAACTCGACAAAGTAGGAACTGAAACAAAGGTCAGGGAAGACGTGTAAAGTATCAGAAGGTAAAATGATATTTATTGCCTTTGAAACCACATACAAAGAAGAATAGTTCATCAAATAAAATATTTTCAAGATATCTCACACTGGTGAACCAAATTTACTAGGTAATAATCTTTTAAAAATTATTACTAAGGAATAATCTTTTTAAAATCTTTTTATCATGTCCTAGGTCACAGAAAATTTCTACAGCAATCTAACAATCTAACAAGGTCTCCTGGGGAAAAAAACCTGAAAAATCTAGATTCATTTAACATGATTTAATATTGGAAGTTGTTGTACTATGCTTAACACCTTTACTCTAGCTCTATAGTGTCTCAACCAACATAGTAATTACTGGGTATCCTATATATCATTTGTTACCAAACTAATGTATAAGTGATCTGAGCTTCCATTTTATTCTACTGAAAAACAAAAAATCATGAGTATATTGTAATATAATCTTCAAAGCATTATGGGTCTCATTAAGAGTTACTCAAGACTTATTCATTTAAAAATTCCTATAAACTATAAACTTTTACTTAACAATTCCTAAAAGTCACAATATAAAAGGTAAATAAGGAAAAATATTGAGCATAAACAAGTTATAAATATACTATATGTATAACATATAGTATAATATATAGTATGTATAACATATACAATATGTAGTATACTATACTATAGTATGTATGTTATACATACTATATATTATACTATAGTATACTATACTATACTATAGTATGTATAACATATGTTATATATACATCTATACAGTTATATGTACTACATATAGTATATATAACATATACTATATGTATAATTATATAACATGCTATATATAATTCTGTGTAACTAAAAACTTGTTCATTTAGCAATATATGTCTACAATGGAAAAAATATATATAACCTATTCTATTCTTTATCTGGAACTATAATCACCTCTTACTCATAAATCATCTCTTACTCATAAATCCTATCTTCCAAAGAGAAATTTAATGATGAACGTAACCATTATACCAATACTAAACACATCTGTGTGTATTCACCCTAAATATAGTTCAGTTTCTTGCTTAGCAGCATCAAAAATTATTTTAACTTATGATTTCACAAAAATACTTTCAAAACAAATATAGTTTTATCAGGATGATTATATTTCTAACAGTTAGTGAGCATTTATTATGTACCAGGCAACACTGCAATGCTTTACATGTTTTAATTTATTTAATCTTCACAACCACCCAAAGGGGTAGTTACTATTATGATCTCCATTTTACACAAGAAGAAACTGAGGCACAAAAGAGTTTGAAAGCTTATCCATTGTTTTATCATTAAGGGATAAAGCAAATATTCACACTCAGGGAGTCAGCCTCAGTGCCCATACTTTTAATAACCATTCAATGCAAGCAATTCATAAATCTCTATGACTCAATAGTGTTGTGTTCTCAAGACTCAGTCTGACATTTCACATGTCTATCAGCCATTCTCCTCTGGATGTCTAGATGTTACTTCATATTTAAAATATCAAAAACTCTTCTTTAAAAATGGGTTATCACTCTAGATTTCTTTCAAAGATGACTTCCAGTTAAATAAGCAACTGTAGAAGGATAGGCACACATTACCATTAAGCACTGCCTCATTAGCAAAGAATGAACAGATATTTGTTGCGCTTTTTTTGAACGGGTTATTACATTCTCTAGTTCTCATAATCTACACAAGGACTTTCAAGCAAAAACAAGCATGTGGGCCAGAAAGCATGATTTTAAAAAACAAAAACAAATGAGAAAACATCCTGGAAAAAGACTAACAAGTTTGTTCTGGAGAAAATAGTCTACAGATAAAAACAATTACCCTGAATATTTAAACACTGATATTAAAATAGGCTGAAACTATGGGAAAGTTAACCTAATTTTCCAAGTGTAAAGGGTGGCAACTTCTGCATTTAGAACAATACCTGGGCAAGATAAAGTAAACATATTATACATCTAGGCCATTTCTAACATGATAATATTTTTACTATTTACTCTGAATTAAGTTTAGCTCAAAATTACTGTGACTCATTATGTATAGTCTGGACTTCAAATACAGGAAGAATAGATTCTAAGAGTTTTTACATATAAAGCCTAAAATTATTTTTTTCTCACAAAATAATTCAGGAAGTTATCTACAGTCCTCTCTAGAGTAGTAATTATCAACCTTAGCTGTGCATTGGAATCACCAGGAGAGCTTTAAACACCCATTAGTAAAGCCACAGTTCTTGACCAATTAAAACAGAATGTTTAATTTTTAACAGGGATCCAGGCATCAGCGTTTTTTGAAAGCTTCCTTTGTTAATTCCAATGCAAAGTCAAGGTTGAGAACCACTGTAATAGAGTGCCTTTTATGCTTTTTTAGTAGGTAAGACTCTTTCAAATATTGATGTCTTAAACCAAGAGGAACTACTAAAATCACTTTGCCCCGGACCCAGAGTACCTGCAGGCAATAATAGTGGTAGAGTAATAGAGGTGGTAGGAGCTGAAATAGTAAAGGCAATAAAACCAGTTTTTTTTTTTTAATGTTGTTTTCTTGCTTTGTTTTAAGGCTATGATTACAGCAAGTATGGAAATTTATTATTAGTCTATGAAACTATATTTCTTATATTTGTCATAGAAAGTCATGATTTTTTTCCTTACATAGGACTTCAAATTTGTGTTTTGAAGTATAATTTAATGTTTGGTTTTCTAACTGCTTTTACAACAGCTACTTTAACTCACTCAGTGATTCACTGTGTGTTAGGAGTGCTATGAGATAGAAGCTGGGACCCAAAGTGGGTCCTTAAAGAATCTGATGGGGAAAAAGACATAAAAGAAGGTAGACACATGCACAGGTAAGGGAACAGTAAAGGACATAAGAGCCAAAATGTATGGTTTGGTGCCAAGAGTTTATAGGAAACTCTTCCCCAAGCAAGCTAACTACTTTTCAAAAGGCAGTATAAATAACAAACAAACGCAGTCAGAGAAATCTGAGTTGAACATCTGAGTTCTTTACTTACCAGCTTCAAATTCATGGGCAAGATATTTAATTTCCCTGAGACTCATCCATAAAGCAGTGATAATAGCTTGGAGGAAAATGCTTCTTTCCCACTCCTGATGTTTCCTTCCATGTGGAGGTTCATGGGTGGGGCACTCTCCTAGCATAATACTCCTAGCCTCTTTGTTCTTCTTACTTATGCCTTCCAGAAATAAGGTCAATCTCACTGGTCCATTTGGAAGGAAAAAGACCTATGCTTGATTAGCCTCTTCCTCCTCCTTTTCTTTTTGGGGAGAACTGCCTCAGGCTGTTTCACATGGGTACCCTCCCAAGAAGATTCTCTTGTCTGTGCCTATAACTGTCTGTGTAATTCTAAATAATTCCTTATTTCATTATTGGTAAGCCAATTTTTCCATTAATATAAGCCAGTCTTCAATATTGTTTTTGGTTTTATTTATTTTGTTTGTTTAAGTGTAACATTTTGCTTAACAATTATCTTTCTCCTTCTGAAGAGGTTTATTTGAAAGTGGTTTAGAACTCGAAGTGGAGTGCTAGTTATTAGGTTCCTAGACCTTTATATCAACATATTTTGTAGAGTTGTAATAAGCATTAAATGAGGTAATACATATAAGACTCTTGAGACAGTGCCTGAAGCATAATAAGCACTCAAAATATGGTAGCTGTTTCTATCGCTACAATAACCACTACTGCTATCAGAAAAGATTCGAAAATTAGATAGAAAGGGGTGCCAATTGTAAAGCATTTATCAATTCACTATAAAACATCTAGGTAAAATTCAAATAAAATACCTTCTAACATTACATCAGTGAAAACAAGATATCTCCACTCACTGAAAGAGTATAGCCTGTTATGACATTAGTTATAATACAGAATGTGGAATAATATATGTTTTATTTATAAAAGTCAAAACAAACATTTGCCAGGGAACATTCTTTACAGCCTACAAAATCCTCAGTAACTAATCCATACAGAAAATGAATGTAATGTGGATAAACAAAATCAGACAATACTGTAGTGCATAAAATATTAAAATTTTAACAATATTTTAGAGTCAGTTTGACATCTAAAAGATTTAAGAGAAAATATGCTAGAATCAGTTTATTTATAAATTTATCTGGTTCAGAAATATTTTAGAAGCACACTTAAAACACCTAAAGACATTTCATATGATATAAAACTATATATAACAGAAAAATGATTCTTCAAAATGAGCCCAGGAAGCTCACTAATAATAGCAAGATTTATTAACATGAGATCTACAGATATTTAGGAGTTTTATGAAACCCTTGAAATTATTTGTGAAATGTCATGCATGTGTGCATGCATGTGTGGTTAAAATCTTTCACTACATTCTAAAAACTTCACCATTCAAAAAATGTAAAGATAGTGAAGCAACATTTTATAATCATAGTGGCCACTTCCAGTTCATCCGTTTATCCAGATTTTCTAGTAAGTTTTCCTGCCATTTATTTTCAATTTGGATGTTAGTACATGAAAAACTTTTAAAGAATAAAAAAAAAGATTCTACAGAAAATAATCTACTTTATAAAAATGTCTATTTACCTTTTAAGTGTTCTTCTGATTTTTGTTTTCATTACCATGCGATGTTTTTACTGCTGTTCTCAAGTTCATTGTCTTATTTTCCTGTATTCCTTCAGTTGGTAGTTTTTCAAAAATGTCAACATAACTGCTGTTCTTCAAACCATTGGGCAGTTCCCAAAGTGAAGTTGTTGTACATGTATCAAACAACATGGTACTCTGGAAATGTTTTCCACTACCAACTTTCTTTCTCACTGTTAAATTTCTAGAATGTGATTTTTTACTAATACGAATTTTCCTTAAGAGGTTCTTACAGACATCTTTCCTCTTTGTAGATTTCTGTTTACACTTTTGTTTCTCAATGCATGTAAAATTTATGTTTTGATTTTTGTAACAATTTTGATCTAACAATGGGAAAATAGGCTTACTCTGTAATTTATACTGGATTTTTAGTAGATTCAGTAGCAGTAATTGCATCAAGATGAGCTGAATCTTTAGAATAAGTTGCGAGACCAGATGCAACTAATATATCTGCCAAATTCTTTTTCTCATGCATGACATCTACTTTCAGTTTTGTTTCAGAATTACATTCCCTAAACTGAAAAACTAGGTCTGGTTTACTTAGGAAATCTCGAAAAAAGCTTTTGGCTTCTTCACTCCAATGTTTTCTTTTAGCAGGTAAGACACCATATAAAATACATGGATAACTCAGCCTTGGCAAATTCAAAAGTTCCTCAGGAACAACTTTAAGATTTATAATTTCTGAATAATGTATATAAAAAGAAAATCCATAGTCAATCAACACAAGACATAAAGACTGAGGTGAGACTTCAGAAATTTCTACTCTATTCCACTGATCTTCCGATTTATATTTGAACAAACAACGAGAACCGGGAATTATGAACTCCTGAGGCAATGTTTGTAAGGTCTCTGGGAGATCAGAAAGCAACATAAAAAGATATTTCATTATGTCAAAGAAATCTTCTAACTGAATACTGAAGTCTGATGGATCAGAAACAGCAGTTGCAATACCAGAATACTGCCTATCATTTTGCAATTGAACCCAAGTAAATGATTTTTATTGTGCATGATGATACAGGAGTCTTAGATTCAATGTTGTAAACAATTTCATCAGGTCTAAGTTTGTTTTCTTCAATGTGAACTGTATTCAAATTTAAGTATTCCAAAAGTAACAGGTCATCTACCAAAATGTCTACTTCCCAAACAGCATCTAAATATTTCAGGAAAAGAATATTTATTTCCAAATGAGCAAATAAGCCCTCAAATGACATGTTCTTAGAATTTTCAAACCAAATCCATTTACAAGGTACAGCTTGTCTAGGAATACTTCTTATTTCGTTACTAAGCAGCTTGGTATTACATACAGGCACTATTTCATAGATACCACAATCTACTAAAAAAACAAGTACTTTATCATCAACATACCTTTCTTCCACTTTTGATCGATGCCATTTCAAGGTATTTTTAGATTTTGCCAAGCATTCTAAACCTTTTTCAATACTTTCCATTGATAAAAAGGGGGAATTTTTTTCTTCTTTAGTAATTAATACTATTAAATCTGATAAAATCTTTTTATTTTTTGATAACTTCACATAAAATCTTCCACTTTTTGAAACATTAAGCATTTCAGCTTTTTCAAGTTGTCCAGGTTTGAATTCTTCGAAAGGAATTTTAAACAGCTATTGGTTTGAATTCATAGAACCTTCAGACTCATTTGATTTTCCTTTCTTCATTTCATTATTATCACCTGGGCTCACCTTTTGATCCAGAACCTGAGGCATTTGCAATGCTGACTTCTGTAGTTTTGAACAAGCTTTCCATTTCAGTAGTTCATTAATGACACATCTTTCATCACAAATCAAATCAAATTTTCTTCCCATTTCTGATCATGCTTTTTCAAAAATTCACAATAAACTGTTTTGTTATGTATTTTCGAAGTAAAATAATCCACAGTTTTGTCATCCCATATTTCATCAGGCTCATTCCATTTTACTCCACTAAGAAAAGAATGGATTCCTAGCTGAGGAACAGTTAAAAATTCCCTCTGAAGTTCATAAATTTTACATGTGTTTACTATCACAGAGTTACCATAGTCAATAAATTCTACTTCAAAAGAATTTCCTGGCAAAATTTTCTTAATAACTGCCCTGTAAATGGCATTGTCACCAGAATATTCTGCAACTACAAGATCTCCCACTAGAGGTGGAACTGATTTTCTCTCTTTCAATCTCCTTGCTGTTGTATTTAGAGCATCAGCAAGTCTGATAATTATACTTTCATTCTCAGCAAGCTGAATATGGAAACTTGCTGGATTACTGATATTAGATACATACACTTTAACTTTGGCATTCAAATAAATTTGTGGTTGAGGAAGGTCTTTAATCCGTGGCCTAATAAGGTCATATGGGTTTTGTGAGGATGTTTGATTTAATGCTCAGATAAAAGACTGTGATACAACCTTTAGTGGTTTTTGACGCACACCCCTGTTCTCAAGAATATGTGCAGCTCCAGGGGCAATTTTTATACCTTTAAGCCCATCATTCAAAGAATTCTTCATTTTGTTTTTTGACACAGGTTCCATTTTATAACAAACTGATGGCTTCAAAAACCTGGCATATATACTTTTGGGATGCATCAATTGATCCATTTTTCTTTTGGAATATGTTACTGGACTAGTTTTATTAATCACATTATGGCAATAGTTGTTTCCTGTTCTGCCTTTCAAAGAAGTAGTAAGTCTCTTATTCTCATTTATTTTATTATTCTTTTCCATGCAGCATGCTTGGTCACAATGTCTTTCTCCATAAGCATGAAGCAATACTTTAATTTTCTCATTTATATATTGAGATCCATCATACAATTCTATACCAAGCTGTCCATCTGACTCCTGGGACAATATTATCGCCTTTAATGGTTTTCCCAAGAAATTGTCTTTAAACCAACTACTGATTTCTGCTGGAATATCTACATCTCTAAGATCTGACAAAAAACACTTAATAGCTTGCATAGGTGTAAACAACAACTCTGGAAACTGAGCTGAAATGGCCCTCAACATATTTTCTCCTACTAATTGCTTATTTCCAAAGTCTACAAAATAGACTTGAAATTCAGATGATGAATCTGTTGGTACTGCTAAAGCTCTATATGAGAGACCATCCTCTACATACTTAGATATGCACACTCTCATTTTATTAGAATCATATTTTGGACAATTTTTGAGGTTACTGCTCTCTGTGATTTTTGTTTCTATCATCTCTAGATCTTTATTATTTCTGCCAAGCTGGCAATAAAATTTTTTGGGACTATATATGTGAGATATATATACTTCTTCTTCATTTCCAATTTTTATATTAAAGGAAGAATAACAGTAACTGTAAAGACTAACTAAAGATGGGAATGTCTCTGATAATGTGATATACTGAGCAGAGCCATGATTCATAAGAAATTCTTTTGCACTAGTATATGAGGATTGTAAATCCACTAAGTTATATAAATGGTTGGGATGTATAACAACTAAGGCATAGATGATACAAGTCAATAACCCTCTAGATGAAGAGATAAAATTCCACAAGTCTCTGAATGCTTTTCTTGTCCAACTGAAAAATTTACAACTAACAGGATCAATAAAATGGTTAAGACAACATCTGAAGGCTTGGCTTTCTAGCAAGAGAAAACGTGGGTTAATTGCACAAAGATCTTTAATTAAAACCCTTTTTTGGTAACCATAGTCAACAAATACTATGTCAACTTCTTTTGATACTTGAGTCAAAACAGCAGCTCTATACCACTTCCCAGAATACTTAGCAACACAAGCAGTCTGCCCAATCTCGTAAGGATCAGAATGAATACTATAGTAATTCTGAATTTGCTCCATTAGTAATTTTAGGTCTTCTAACTTACATTGGAGTTGGCATGAAAAGTCACCTGGGCCATAATAATAGGAACATTTAACTTCAAGAACTGTTCCTGGTTTAAATATATATTCTTTATAAGACCAGGATGACTCAGGTCCCACAGACAAGGTGAAAGGATTTTTTAAATCTGAGACATTAACAGCTGGGGACTTTGGCAAAGACAAGTTATTTTCTACCAGGTTATTTGAAAGGTACTTTTTAGATTTAGGTCCTTCAAGAAGGGCAGATATGACTTTTTTAATATTAACTTTGCTTTTAGATTTTGAATTTGACGTTGAATATTCACTTACAGATTTTGGAAAATATTTTAGTTCTACTTGACAATATTCTGCATATCCAGCTTGTAACATAAGAGAGATAACATCAATATTTTCTGAGGCTTCAATACTTTGAATATTTACAGTGTATTTGTCATCTTTTTTTGCTACAACCTGAAGCAAAATTGCTTTGTTCAAAACTAATTTTTTAAAATAATCAATTGCAGGCTTAGTCCATAAATCTTCAACAGGAAATATATGTGCAAGTGAACAGCACATTGCTAAGGCAGGTAACTCACAAAATTCTGGAAGCAAAATTTTTACATCAAAAAATGGTATGGAATCAGTATTACCATAATCCAAAAAATAAACATTAATCTTACAACCATTAATTTCAGTGATGACAGCTCTATAAAAACGTCTGTCCTTGCTATATCTAGCACAACAAAATAATCCAGGTTCAGGTTTTCTTAGAATCATTTCATCGTTTTCACACAAATCATAAAATTTGTTTATATTTTTCATTATTTCTTGAAATTCATTCTGATGGTCATTAGTGCGTACCCAGAAATTTGATGGGTTTAATACATATGCTATAAAAGCTATATAGGCAGCCTCTATCTCCATTTCTACTGTTTCAATGGTAAAACCTACTTTTAAAATGCCTTTTTTATTTAGAGAGTCTATTGACCATTCAATATTTCCCATAAAACTCTCAACTGCAAAGCTGTTTACATCAGACACACTTGTCTCACTCAAGATACTGGATATTTTTGAATCAGACATCGGAGAAAGTACTTGTGTGCCTACAGTGTTCAGTAGACACTTAGAATTAACTGTAGACTCTTGAGTTTGTAATGTCACGTAATACAAACACTCATCCTTATTGAACCAATCAATGTGTGCATATACCACTTGTCCTAATAAGGCCTGTTTAAATACACTCAGTTGAAATGTTCTTGCATCTCTATCTGGACTGTGCAAACATGTCAGAGAACATGGAAATGAAAATAATGGTACTAAAATAAAATCTTGTTTAAGTTTCTTTACATAAATTGAGGGTATAGCCTCACTACTGCCATAATCCATAAACCAAATTTTTACTTGATTTGGGGGCAAGAGCTGCTGAAGAATTCCTCTATGCCACTCTCCATTTCGCCTTCTGGCAACACAAAGTAGTCCAAAATTATCACACGTGGGACTAGTTTCTTGACAGATGGTATCATAATGTAAAGTCATATGTGCTGTCAAGTTTTCTAGTTCTGGAGTCCATTTAATTAACTGACAATAAAATTTACTAGGGCTCAATGCAGATGATACCTTTACACTTTCAGTACTTCCTACTGACAAAGATGGCTGCAACTTATCCAGAACATGTTGAATATCAAGTGAAATGTCTTTATTACCTAATGACAATTCAGGTCTTTTATGTTGCAATAAATCTGGCATTTGTTGAGGGAATTCTAACATTTCCACAATAAGACGAAATGAATCTCCATCAACAAGTCTTCCTAATTGTAACTCGAGAGCCTGAGATATAATTTTTGGCACATCAAAAATAAACATTTGCAGAGGTAAAATAGCTTGCACATAACCTTTCACTTGTATTCCTACTAATGACTTGAAATAATTCAAAGCTTTAGGGGACCATTTTTCCCCAACTGGTAGTATATTCGCAAAAATACCAAATATTACCCGTGGCGGTAGCTCAAATAAATTGCCACAGGCTGAAGCAATCTGTGGACCAACAACTCTTAGTTCTTCTCCACGATCTATGAGGAGCACTGTATAGAGTTCATTTTTCTTTTCCACGACTCTTCCTCTCTGCCATTCTCCAGATACTCTTTCTTCCACCAAACAAAATTCATCAATTTCAACATTATTTTTCACTTTTGGAGTATGTTGTATTTCTCTCTGCAATATGTGGTAGTCAAACTCACATTCATTATTATTTATGCCTTGAAATTTCACCAGAATATCCTTGGGAAGACATTTAATATGTGATATTGTCAGATCCACATCTAAAAATGTTGGTGAGAGAGATGTAGAATCCATTTTCTAAAAAGCAAATAATAATTACTCATTAGCTATCAACGTTAACTGCAATTAGCCTTATGTTTGGCATATCAACATAAAACTAAAAATAATTATATGCCTGTATTTTATCAAATTTAAACATGTTGATAAAAATTATACACACCAAATAAGATGCTGGTAAAATAAACAAAATCTAACATTCACTGCTTTCTATACTTTTAAAATTTTTCATTGAAATATTACAAAAACTTTTTTTTAATAGGAAGAATATCATCACTGGAAAACAGAGAAGAGCAACCTTTATTTTCCAGAAACTTTAACAAATTCCAGCTGGATATTGAACAGATGTGGTGTAATGAAAGGAGCCAAATTAGCCTCATTGGGGACCTTCTTCTCCTCCTGTAAGACAACCACTTTCCTTCATGCAGACTCTTTCCAACAATCTATAACTCAAAGAGGTGAGTGCTAGAAGAAAGGGCAGATGGTGAACCAAAAAGGGGCACATTGTTTGCACTCCCCACTTTATGCTGAATTCGCAATATTTGAACTCTTATCAGCATCATTATGCAACCCCGGGATTCATCTTTGACTGAGGGAAATCAGCTGAGACCTGGACACCACTAAGGGAAGCCAAGCATAGAAAGACATTGAAGTAGGTTAGGTACATCCACACCTTATCACTGGCATGACTGGCCATAACAAGTGGAAAAGGGAAGGAATCTATAGCATCAAGGCAAAATTTTCTACCATAGCTAATCTGTGGACTTTTAGGATTCTAAAAATAAGGCAAATATTCAAGAAATACAAATAATCCCCAATTTCAGGCAAGAACCATTGTCTACTGTGACAGAATACAGCTCAACTCTTCCTTGACTTTGAGTTAACAGTGAGTTAACAGTTGACAGGCATCAAATTATTTCTACGAGGATGAGTAAGAGAAAAACATTGCATGCCCTCTCCCCAAAAATGAGGGAACCTCTAAAAAAAAAAAAAACAAGGAAATGCTACTGCATAGAAATAGAAGTACTGAAAGAAATAGCAAAGTCCTGTTCTCAAAAAGGTCAAAAGGTGAAAATATAACAACTAATATTAGGATGAACTATACACACGATAGATTTAAAACTGTAATGGGAAAATTAAACCTAAAATAAAGATAAATTAGAAGAAAATTTTGACAGAATACCCCAAAGCTCAGAGGAAAAAGATAAAAAGATGAAAGAGGAGTATATAGGGCCAGAATATAAAGTCTCACCAAAGTCTAAATGTTGTCATTATTTAGTCACAGGTCTTCACCCAATTCCCATACTTTACTCAGGTTATAGCCCCATTAATTCCTTACATCAAGAAACAAGCAGGTACTCTCAAATAATCCTATACTGCATTATACCAAAACTGTCTTCCTGGCATTCACCTAAAAGGCCCTGTGACCATTCACATAGGTTTATGGGAAAGAAAAAATTTACATACATCTTTCAAGAACCATGTCACCTATGCCACCCTTTTTAATGTATAAAAAGTAGATGTACGCAGGAGATCGCCTTCATTAAACAGAGGTGGTATATACAGAACATATAAGACAAAGCAAGCCCAAAGGCACAAGGAAGTTTTTAAATAGGTTATTCAACCTATTTAAATAGTTATTCAAACTATCAAAAATCTACTCCTCCACATCACTGTCTCTCCATCAAACAATACAGATGGCCTCCTGGGGAATTTCACATCAGAGGGGGTAAACATCTGGTTTATACATGGCTCTCACTTAATGCCAGCAACATCCAGAAATACACTGCTGAGGCATTACACCCCAACCCGGGTGGGGGGCGGTAATGGGGGTAGGGTGTCAGACTAAGAAATGAAAAAGAATCTTCACAGTAGGAAGACCTACCATTACATCTACTTTGCCTAAAGAAGAAATTGCTTGAGTTAATAACCTATGCATATTAATATATAATGGCTAATAGTTTCTGCAGGATGATTAGGAACGCTGAAGGAGTAAGACTGGAAGACTTATTACAAAAAAGTCTGAAGAAGAGGTCTGTGAATGAGCCTCTATGAATTGGTACATAGGAAAATTTTAGGTCCCATGTGATGCTCACCAGAGGGCCCCACAATGAAAAAAATATCTTAATCAGGTAGACAGCATAACCTCTCCTGTAGATGTCAGTCAACCTCTTTCACCTGCCTCTACAGTGCTTACTCAACAGGCTCATGAAGAAAGTTCCAGGTGTTATGGATAAAGCTCCTATCCTTGTGTGCCTAAAGACCAAATGAAAATAATTCAAAGAAAATTCAAGTATATATATACATCTTTTTAATTATATATATTTATATATAAAATGTATACATCTTTCCACTCTTTCCACTCTTTTTTTTTTTTTTTTTTTTTT
>NC_045448.1:24455700-24629043 GCF_002776525.5 Piliocolobus tephrosceles
GCTCTGTCGCCCAGGCTGGAGTGCAGTGGCCAGATCTCAGCTCACTGCAAGCTCCGCCTCCCGGGTTTACGCCATTCTCCTGCCTCAGCCTCCCGAGTAGCTGGGACTACAGGCGCCCGCCACCTCGCCCAGCTAGTTTTTTGTATTTTTTAGTAGAGACGGGGTTTCACCGTGTTAGCCAGGATGGTCTCGATCTCCTGACCTCTTGATCCGCCCGTCTCGGCCTCCCAAAGTGCTGGGATTACAGGCTTGAGCCACCGCGCCCGGCCTAAAATGTATATATCTTTTTAAATATATTATATAAAATATATTGTATATATTTATATATAATGTATATATCTCTTAAAATATATATAGAATATATTCTATATATAATATAGAATATTATGTTATACAAATATATTTATAGAATATATTTTATATTTATATATAGAATTTATATGATATATAAATTCTATAAATATAGTTATAGAATATATTTGTATATAATATATAATAAAAATACACATTTATATATTTTATATATTTATATTATATATTTTTATATAGTATATATTATATTATATATTTGTATAATATATAATACATTATATTTATATATATTTATATAAATATAATAAATATGTTCATATATTTATATAAACTATATATTACATTTATATAAAATATAAATGTAATGTATATAAAATTTAAAATACTAATTATTTAACACAATGAACAAATATATTATTTTAAAGACATAATTTAAATCAAGATGTTCTAGATCCAACCCCTACTCAAATATAACAATCCTTAGAAGACTACTACATCACAGAAAGTACTTACACTGTATACACAGGATTCAGATATCAGTACTCAATTAATTGTGTGAAATTTGGCAAACTATTTTTCCTTAGAATCAGACTCTAAATATGTAAAATGAAAATTTTAATTAAATTAGGGTTTTTCAAACCATTTTTCTGCAGCCAAAATCTTAAACAAATGTAAAACGCAAAAGGTATTTTTTGCAAAAATCAAAATACCTATAAAGTGGATTCATTAGTGTTCTAACAATTTCATACGTTTATAAAATTTAATTGTGAAGTCAGTAAATGAAACTAATAAAGTTATTCTATTAAACACAAGCCAATAGCAGCCTCATCATATAATTTGACTTACGATGTTTGATAGCACAGTATCGGGAAAATCAGGCTCACAAATATGGAACAGTCTACCTGCTTCCAAAATTATACATGATCCAACACAGATAGAGCAAACAAAAATACGGGAGAGCCACAACTTAAATAATCAATGAGTTAATCTAATGGCACTAACTAGTGCTCTTCTCTGCTTTTAAATTTAGTATATAATATTTGAATGTGTTGTATAAAAATTATATTTAAAACAATCAAATTGAAATCCAAAGTTCCCAAACACCTGAATTAAATCTAAATAAAAAATATACAGCATCACAGTTCCCCTGAGGTTTGAGGAAAATATAATCTGCAAACACTATTAAAATTGGTAGGGAAAACCCTTTCTATACTAAAATTTCCTGATTCTATAGAACATATATTATAGATAATGGCACTCATTGAAGTTTCTCTTCTGTAAATTAACATCAAACAAGTCTAGACCAGTAGAGTCCACTAGAAACACAATTAAGCCATATATATAAAGTAATCCAGTAACACCATTAAAAAGTAATTAAAAAGAGAAATCTATTTTAACTCAATATACCCAAACCACTATCATTTCAACATGTAATCAACACAAATTATGATATTTGATTTCTTTTTAATACTAAGTCTTCAAACTATGGTGTACATTTTACATTTAGCGTACATCTCAATTTGGACTAACCACATATCAAATGCTCAATAGCTATATGTGGTTAGTGACTACAGTATTTCAAAGTACAGGTCTAGAACTATGATACAATTTTAAGTTTTAAATATAAATTTTGTCAAACATCTTAAAGCAGGTAAAATAATAGTTCCTTGTATTAATAACTCCTTATAATGCTTTACATTTTTTAAAGGTTTTTAGTACACTAGTTTAACTGATCTTCACAATAAGATTCTTCATTTTTCAGACCACAGAACTGAAGATCAATTGAAACCAAAATTGATCAAAATTGAAATGTAAAAAGAGATTCAGGTTTCTGAATAGGTTTTCTGATTATCAGTCCAGTGCACTATGTATATTATTTCCACTGCTTTACACTGTTGTTTCAACTAAACTACATAATCATGGACAAGAACCAAAATAAAAATGAAAGATGCAAATACAAAAAAAAAAAAAAAAAAAAAAACACCCACACAAACAAACAAGCAAAGCACCATTCTGGGACAGAATCTGCTTATTAAGTCTTCCTTTTTCAAAATTTAAGATCATTCTGCTCAAACTTTGGCCAGTATTCTGGCAAGGTTACTATGTTCCAAAAGACTGATTCAAGTTGAAGCATCTGTGCTTTGGTTTTCCTCCTCCCGTCGTTTCCATATATTCAGAATGGTTTCTAGATTCACCTTGTTAATGACACTGATGTGATGAAAATAAAACTGGGTATACTATTTGAGTATGCATATTTCAAAATCAGGGCTTCATTTTTTTTCACATTCTTTACTGAAGTTCACAACCAGGAGTAATTTTTTCCCCAAGGGAACATTTGGGGGCATCTGGAAATACATTTAGTTGTCTTAACTGAGGTAGAAAGTGAGTGCTACCAGTCTCTAGTGGGTAGAAGCCAGAGATGCCACTGAATATGCTATAATGCACAGCGGAGCACATTCTTCCACAAACAAAGAATTATTCAGCCCAATATGTCAACAGTTCTGAACTTGAGAAACTGCTTTAATGAGAGCAAAAATAAACACCAGGTAGATAAAAGAACTAATTTACTGAAACTATCTAAAAGAATTAGAAGAAAATACAAGAGTATTTTTCTAATCTTACTAAGGGAGACATCTTTTAGGAGACAAAACCCAGAGGCCATACAATTTTTTAAATATATTAATTTTGTTAATTATAGGCAAAAAATGAAGCTGTAAACAACACTGAAATCAATTTAATTTACTGCATGAAGGATTTTCTCAAGACAAATATCTTCATCATCTATGACTCCACTATCATTCCACTCACAATCCACCAGGAAATTCTACTGGGTTCATCTCCAGAGCATATAAAAATCTGACACTTGCAATCCTGCTGCCACAATCCTGGTCTAAACTACCTTCCTCTGTCATCTGTGATACTACCTTCCTCACTAGTCTTTTAGCCTTAACTCCACCCTATCCCAACCTGTGAATATTCTTAGCATTGTAACCAGACTGATATTTTTAAAATATAAGATACAATATGCTGAGAGAGAAAAAAAACATCAGTGGCTTCTAATTTCACTGAGTGAAAATTAAAGCCATCAAAATGGCTTCATGAAGTCCAAAAGGGCTAACCATCACCACCACCACCACCACCAACACCAACACCAAAACCTCCCATGTTTTCTCTTACCTTATTTCCTATTACACTCCCCTCACTTATTACACTGAAGCTACAATGCCTCCCTTGCCATTCCACGAATCTTTTCACCTCTGGGCTTAGGGCTTAACTGCTCTCAGAGCACAGCTTGCTTCCTCACTTCCTTCAAGTTTTGGTCAGAAGATCCCCTCTAGGTGAAGCATTCCCTGACTATTCTAATTAAAACTGTAACCTCCCACAAACTTAACAGTCCCTAGCCCCTCCCTACCCTCTCTATCAAAAGCAACAAAAAAGTTCTATTAAACTAGTGGTTCTCAAACCTTTGTTCTCAGGATACATTTATAGTCCTACAAATCACTGAAGATCTCAGAGAGTTTTCATTTATGTGATTTGTATCTACCAACATTTATCATTTTAGAAAGAAAAATAGAAATTTTAAATATATTTAATTCATTTAAAAATACTAAACCCACTAAAAACATAGATATTTTCATGAGAGATGGTTATATTTCCTAAAACCAAAAAAAATAGCGAAAAGTGACATGGTTTTATAATTTTTACAAATCTCTTTAATGTCTGCTTAATAGAAATTAAGCTGGATTCTCATATCTGCTTCTACATTCAATGTGTTGCAATAGGCTATTCTGGGTGAAGGATGTGAAGAAAATCTAGCTATACAGACACGTAGTTGGAAAAGGGAGGAGAACATTAAAAGCTTTCTCGTATAACTGAAGCCATTCTTCTTTGATATGCACAACAACTCAATGAGTAGTAGTTTCTTCGAAGTTAGTTTACAGTGTGGAATATAAAATCATAAGGGAACTTTTTGTATTGTTAACTTAAAAATCTACTGGCCTACCTATCTTGTACTTTGAAATATTTAAATACGCATGATTTTATAAGATATCACATGGGTTAATTTGAAAATATTGGTTAGATGTACAGATCTTCCATATGTCAACATACTACATTATCCAACATTCCCAAATAAAACTGACTGGTATCACCAGCAATCTCATCAGAAAAGTCATCAAATCTAGGGATACCATCAAACTCAGAATGGCAGACATAACTTTCCTGACTTTTCTAATTTTTGCTTTAAAACTTGTATTTTATCATTGACAAATACTGTCAGTTGTTTTCCTCCAAGTGAGGAGCTTGCTTCAATGTGCCAAGTACCCAAATCTGACTCAGTTTGCCACATTGGTTTGCAACTCAAATAGTTACATCAAATGCTTTTCCTAGAGTCGATCTGCACAGTTCAGTATCAACAGATGTGCTTTTATGAGTACCTCCCATTTCATCACATGGAATACTAAACAGACATATTTTCAAGGATCATGCTTCAATATCATTCATTTTTACTGCTAGATCAAGGACATTTTAAAATGAAACTGCCACCTTTTTTATTGCAAGTGTTTGGTAGTAAATAATAAAATGACTACCAATAGTTTGGTGCCATTGCCTTGATTCACAGCAAGGTGCCAGCAGTTTTACCCACCATTGCTTTTGCACCATGAGTGTCAACATTAACACACTGAAAAAGGTAAACATTTACAAGATGCCAAGTTTATTCATGGGGAAATAATAATATTTTCAAAAAATGGTCCTGAAAAAAAATGGATACCCACATGTAAAAGAATGAAGTCAGACCCCGACCTCACACAATATACATGAGATGTTCTCAGACTTACAATGGTTTGACTTAAGATTTTTCAGGTTTACAGGGAATTTTTGGGGACATAACCCCATAGAAATCTAAGAGCTCCTTGCAACTTAAAAAGGAGGTACAGTTTCTACTGAATGTGTATTGCTTCCACACTACCGTGAAATTGAAAATCCTAAATTGAACCATGGTAAGTCAGGGACCATCTCTTTTGTTGCCAGCATTAAATGCATCAACTTACAGTATTTTCAATTTCAAATGAGTTTATCAAGATGTAATCTTGGCTGGGCACGGTGGCTCACGCCTGTAATCCCAGCACTTTGGGAGGCTGAGGCGGGCGGATCACGAGGTCAGGAGATCAAGACCATCCTGGCTAACATGGTGAAACCCCATCTCTACCAAAAATACAAAAAATTAGCTGGGCGCGGTGGAGGGCGCCTGTTGTCCCAGCTACTTGGGAGGCTGAGAGGCAGGAGGCAGGAGAATGGCATGAACCCAGGAGGCGGAGCTTGCAGTGAGTTGAGATCACGGCATTGCACTCCAACCTGGGCGAAAGAGTAAGTGAGACTCCGTCTCAAAAAAAAAAAAAAAAAAAAAAAAAAAAGATGTAATCTCATTGCAAGTTGAGGAGCATCTGCACAAAAAGCTACTGAAAATGGATTAAAAAAAAAAAACCTATGGATAAGAACTAAAGCTGTCAATCCCTTAAAAAAATTGAAATAAATCTTCATGACTATTATGGTTTAAATGTTTGTCCCCTCCAAAACTCACATTGCAACTTAATCACTGAGATGTGGGACATTTGATAGGGGTGAATAGGTCAGGAGTGTACTGTCCTTATAAATGAATTAATCCATTCATGGGTTAACGGGTTATCAGGGAGTGGGATTGGTGGCTTTATAAGAGGAGGAAGAAAGACTTGAACTAGCATGCTCACCCCCCGTCCATGTGATGCCCTGTACCACCTCAGGACCTGCAGAATCCCCACTAGCAAGAAGGCTCTCACCAGATGGGGCCCCTTGACCTTGGACTTCTCAGCCTCCATAATTGTAAGAAATAAATTCCTTTTCTTTATATATTACCCAGTTTCAGGTATTGCTATAAGGAACAGAAAACATATCAAGACAATAACCTAATTAGGCAATGGCTTCTTAAATATGGTTCCAAAAGCACAAGTGACAAAAGATTTAAAAAAAGATCAATTGAAGGAGGGGCGGAGCAAGATGGCCAAATAGGAACAGCTCCAGTCTCCAACTCCCGGCGCGAGCGACACAGAAGACTGGTGATTTCTGCACTTTCAACTGAGGTACTGGGGTCATCTCACTGGGGAGTGCCGGACAATCAGTGCTGGTCAGCTGCTGCAGCCCGACCAGCGAGAGCTGAAGCAGGGTGAGGCATTGCCTCACTTGGGAAGCGCAAGGGGGAAGGGAATCCCTTTTCCTAGCCAGGCGAACTGAGACACACAACACCTGGAAAATCAGGTAATTCCACCCCAATACTGCACTTCAAGCAAACAGGCACACCAGGAGATTATACCCACACCTGGCCAGGAGGGTCCCACAGCCACGGAGCCTCCCTCATTGCTAGCACAGCAGTCTGCAATCTAACTGAAAGGCAGCAGCGAGGCTGGGGGAGGGGCGCCCGCCATTGCTGAGGCTTAAGTAGGTAAACAAAGCTGCTGGGAAGCTCGAACTGGGTGGAGCTCACAGCAGCTCAAGGAAACCTGCCTGTCTCTGTAGACTCCACCTCTGGGGACAGGGCACAGCTAAAAAACAACAGGGGAAGCAGCAGAGGCCTGTGCAGACCCGAACGACTCTGTCTGACAGCTTTGAAGAGAGCAGTGGATCTCCAAACACGGAGGTTGAGATCTGAGAACGGACAGACTGCCTGCTCAAGTGGGTCCCTGACCCCTGAGTAGCCTAACTGGGAGACATCCCCCACTAGGGGCAGTCTGACACCCCACACCTCACAGGGTGGAGCACACCCCTGAGAGGAAGCTTCCAAAGTAAGAATCAGACAGGTACACTCACTGTTCAGCAATATTCTATCCTTCTGCAACCTCTGCTGCTGATACCCAAGCAAAGAGGGTCTGGAGTGGACCTCAAGCAATCTCCAACAGACCTACAGCTGAGGGTCCTGACTATTAGAAGGAAAACTACCAAACAGGAAGAACACCTATACCAAAACCCCATCAGTACATCATCATCATCAAAGACCAGAGGCAGATAAAACCACAAAGATGGGGAAGAAGCAGGGCAGAAAAGCTGGAAATTCAAAAAATAAGAGCGCATCTCCCCCTGCAAAGGAGTGCAGCTCATCGCCAGCAACGGATCAAAGCTGGTCAGAGAATGACTTTGACGAGATGAGAGAAGAAGGCTTCAGTCCCTCAAACTTCTCAGAGCTAAAGGAGGAATTACGTACCCAGCACAAAGAAACTAAAAATCTTGAAAAAAGAGTGGAAGAATTGATAGCTAGAATAATTAATGCAGAGAAGGTCATAAATGAAATGACAGAGATGAAAACCATGACACGAGAAATACGTGACAAATCCACAAGCTTCAGTAACCGACTTGATCAACTGGAAGAAAGAGTATCAGCGATTGAGGATCAAATGAATGAAATGAAGCGAGAAGAGAAACCAAAAGAAAAAAGAAGAAAAAGAAATGAACAAAGCCTGCAAGAAGTATGGGATTATGTCAAAAGACCAAATCTACGTCTGATTGGGGTGCCTGAAAGTGAGGGGGAAAATGGAACCAAGTTGGAAAACACTCTTCAGGATATCATCCAGGAGAACTTCCCCAACCTAATAGGGCAGGCCAACATTCAAATTCAGGAAATACAGAGAACACCACAAAGATACTCCTCGAGAAGAGCAACTCCAAGACACATAATTGCCAGATTCACCAAAGTTGAAATGAAGGAAAAAATCTTAAGGGCAGCCAGAGAGAAAGGTCGGGTTACCCACAAAGGGAAGCCCATCAGACTAACAGCAGACCTCTCGGCAGAAACTCTACAAGCCAGAAGAGACTGGGGGCCAATATTCAACATTCTTAAAGAAAAGAATTTTAAACCCAGAATTTCATATCCAGCCAAACTAAGTTTCATCAGTGAAGGAGAAATAAAATCCTTTACAGATAAGCAAATGCTTAGAGATTTTGTCACCACCAGGCCTGCCTTACAGGAGACCCTGAAGGAAGCCCTAAACAGGGAAAGGAACAACCGGTACCAGCCATTGCAAAAACATGCCAAAATGTAAAGGCCATCGAGGCTAGGAAGAAACTGCATCAACTAACGAGCAAAATAACCAGTTAATATCATAATGGCAGGATCAAGTTCACACATAACAATATTAACCTTAAATGTTAATGGACTAAATGCTCCAATTAAAAGACACAGACTGGCAAACTGGATAAAGAGTCTGCTGTATTCAGGAGACCCATCTCACATGCAGAGACACACATAGGCTCAAAATAAAGGGATGGAGGAAGATCTACCAAGCAAATGGAGAACAAAAAAAAGCAGGGGTTGCAATCCTAGTCTCTGATAAAATAGACTTTAAACCATCAAAGATCAAAAGAGACAAAGAAGGCCATTACATAATGGTAAAGGGATCAATTCAACAGGAAGAGCTAACTATCCTAAATATATATGCACCCAATACAGGAGCACCCAAATTCATAAAGCAAGTCCTTAGAGACTTACAAAGAGACTTAGGTTCCCATACAATAATAATGGGAGACTTCAACACTCCACTGTCAACATTAGACAGATCAACGAGACAGAAAGTTAACAAGGATATCCAGGAATTGAACTCATCTCTGCACCAAGCGGACCTAATAGACATCTATAGAACTCTCCACCCCAAATCAACAGAATATACATTCTTCTCAGCACCTCATCGCACTTATTCAAAAATTGAGCACATAATTGGAAGTAAAGCACTCCTCAGCAAATGTACAAGAACAGAAAGTATAACAAACTGTCTCTCAGATCACAGTGCAATCAAACTAGAACTCAGGACTAAGAAAATCAAAACTGCTCAACTACATGGAAACTGAATAACCTGCTCCTGAATGACTACTGGGTACATAACAAAATGAAGGCAGAAATAAAGATGTTCTTTGAAACCAATGAGAACAAAGATACAACATACCAGAATCTCTGGGACACATTTAAAGCAGTGTGTAGAGGGAAATTTATAGCACTAAATGCCCACAAGAGAAAGCTGGAAAGATCTAAAATTGACACTCTAACATCACAATTAAAAGAACTGGAGAAGCAAGAGCAAACACATTCAAAAGCTAGCAGAAGGCAAGAAATAACTAAGATCAGAGCAGAACTGAAGGAGATAGAGACACAAAAAACCCTCCAAAAAATCAATGAATCCAGGAGTTGGTTTTTTGAAAAGATCAACAAAATTGACAGACCGCTAGCAAGACTAATAAAGAAGAAAAGACAGAAGAATCAAATAGATGCAATAAAAAATGATAAAGGGGATATCACCACGGACCCCACAGAGATACATACTATTATCAGAGAATACTATAAACACCTCTATGCAAATCAACTAGAAAATCTAGAAGAAATGGATAATTTCCTGGACACTTACACTCTTCCAAGACTAAACCAGGAAGAAGTTGAATCGCTGAATAGACCAATAGCAGGCTCTGAAATTGAGGCAATAATTAATAGCTTACCAACAAAAAAAAAGTCCAGGACCAGATGGATTCACAGCTGAATTCTACCAGAGGTACAAAGAGGAGCTGGTACCATTCCTTCTGAAACTATTCCAATCAATAGAAAAAGAGGGAATCCTCCCTAACTCATTTTATGAGGCCAACATCATCCTGATACCAAAGCCTGGCAGAGACACAACAAAAAAAGAAAATTTTAGACCAATATCCCTGATGAACATCGATGCAAAAATCCTCAATAAAATACTGGCAAACCGGATTCAGCAGCACATCAAAATGCTTATCCACCATGATCAAGTGGGCTTCATCCCTAGGATGCAAGGCTGGTTCAACATTCGCAAATCAATAAACGTAATCCAGCATATAAACAGAACCAAAGACAAGAACCACATGATTATCTCAATAGATGCAGAAAAGGCCTTTGACAAAATTCAACAGCCCTTCATGCTAAAAACGTTCAATAAATTCGGTATTGATGGAATGTACCTCAAAATAATAAGAGCTATTTATGACAAACCCACAGCTAATATCATACTGAATGGGCAAAAACTGGAAAAGTTCCCTTTGAAAACTGGCACAAGACAGGGATGCCCTCTCTCACCACTCCTATTCAACGTAGTGTTGGAAGTTCTGGCTAGGGCAATCAGGCAACAGAAAGAAATAAAGGGTATCCAGTTAGGAAAGGAAGAAGTCAAATTGTCCCTGTTTGCAGATGACATGATTGTATATTTAGAAAACCCCATTGTCTCAGCCCAAAATCTCCTTAAGCTGATAAGCAACTTCAGCAAAGTCTCAGGATACAAAATTAATGTGCAAAAATCACAAGCATTCTTATACACCAGTAACAGACAAACAGAGAGCCAAATCATGAATGAACTTCCATTCACAACTGCTTCAAAGAGAATAAAATACCTAGGAATCCAACTTACAAGGGATGTAAAGGACCTCTTCAAGGAGAACTACAAACCACTGCTCAGTGAAATAAGAGGACACTAACAAATGGAAGAACATACCATGCTCATGAATAGGAAGAATCAATATTGTGAAAATGGCCATACTGCCCAAGGTTATTTATAGATTCAATGCCATCCCCATCAAGCTACCAATGAGTTTCTTCACATAATTGGAAAAAACGGCTTTAAAGTTCATATGGAACCAAGAAAGAGCCCGCATTGCCAAGACAATCCTAAGTCAAAAGAACAAAGCTGGAGGCATCATGCTACCTGACTTCAAACTATACTCCAAGGCTACAGTAACCAAAACAGCATGGTACTGGTACCAAAACAGAGATATAGACCAATGGAACAGAACAGAGTCCTCAGAAATAATACCACACATCTACAGCCATCTGATCTTTGACAAACCTGAGAGAAACAAGAAATGGGGAAAGGACTCCCTATTTAATAAATGGTGCTGGGAAAATTGGCTAGCCATAAGTAGAAAGCTGAAACTGGATCCTTTCCTTACTCCTTATACGAAAATTAATTCAAGATGGATTAGAGACTTAAATGTTAGACCTAATACCATAAAAACCCTAGAAGAAAACCTAGGTAGTACCATTCAGGACATAGGCATGGGCAAGGACTTCATGTCTAAAACACCAAAAGCAATGGCAGCAAAAGCAAAAATTGACAAATGGGATATGATTAAACTAAAGAGCTTCTGCACAGCAAAAGAAACTACCATCAGAGTGAACAGGCAACCTACAGAATGGGAGAAAATTTTTGCAATCTAATCATCTGACAAAGGGCTAATATCCAGAATCTACAAAGAACTCAAACAAATTTACAAGAAAAAAACAAACAACCCCATCAAAAAGTGGGCAAAGGATATGAACAGACATTTCTCAAAAGAAGACATTCATACAGCCAACAGACACATGAAAAAATGCTCATCATCACTGGCCATCAGAGAAATGCAAATCAAAACCACAATGAGATACCATCTCACACCAATTAGAATGGCAATCATTAAAAAGTCAGGAAACAACAGGTGCTGGAGAGGATGTGGAGAAATAGGAACACTTTTACACTGTTGGTGGGATTGTAAACTAGTTCAACCATTATGGAAAACAGTATGGCGATTCCTCAAGGATCTAGATCTAGACGTACCATATGACCCAGCCATCCCACTACTGGGTATATACCCAAAGGATTATAAATCATGCTGCTATAAAGACACATGCACACGTATGTTTATTGTGGCACTATTCACAGTAGCAAAGACTTGGAATCAACCCAAATGTCCATCTGTGACAGACTGGATTAAGAAAATGTGGCACATATACACCATGGAATATTATGCAGCCATAAAAAAGGATGAGTTTGCGTCCTTTGTAGGGACATGGATGCAGCTGGAAACCATCATTCTTAGCAAACTATCACAAGAACAGAAAACCAAACACCGCATGTTCTCACTCATAGGTGGGAACTGAACAATGAGATCACTTGGACTCGGGAAGGGGAACATCACACATCGGGGCCTATCATGGGGAGGGGGGAGGGGGGAGGGATTGCATTAGGAGTTATACCTGATATAAATGACGAATTGATGGGTGCTGACGAGTTGATGGGTGCAGCACACCAACATGGCACAAGTATACATATGTAACAAACCTGCACGTTATGCACATGTACCCTAGAACTTAAAGTATAATAAAAAAATAAAGAAAAATTAAAAAAATAAATAAAAAAAGATCAATTGAACCATCAAAGTTTAAAATAAACCTGTGCTCCAAAGGACTCATCTGAAAAGTGAAAAGTCAACCCACCAAATGGCACAAAATATCTGCAAATCATCTATCTGATAAGGGGCTTGATGCACAATATATGTAAAGATCTCAAACTTAACAATGGAAAGACAATCCAATCTAAACACAGGCAAAGGATTTGACTATGTATTTCTTCAGAAAAGATACACAAACAGCCAATAAGCATATAAAAAGAAAGTCAACATCATCAGTCACTAGGAAAACGCAAACTATAATGAAATGCCACTTCAGACACACTAGGATGACTTGTGTTTTAAAAAATGAACAATTACAAGTGTTAGCAAGAATGCAGAGAAATTAGAACCCTCCTGCAATCTGTATCTGTAAAATGGTGCAGCCATTTTCAGAAAGTTTGGTGATTCCTCAGAAACTTAAACAGCAATTCCATTACTAGATATAGACCAAAGAAAACGGAAAACACACATCCACACAAATATTTGGACAGGCCCATTCTTAGTAGCATTATTCCTAACAACTAAAAGTGAAAACTACCCAAATTTCATCAACTGTTGAAGGAGAAACAATGCTATAAATACAAACATTAGCGGGGCACGGTAACGTGCACCTCTGGTCCCAGCTACTTAGGAGGCTAAGGTGGGAGGACGGCTTGACCCTGGGGGACAGAGGTTGCAGTGAGCCGAGATCCTGCCACTGCACTCCAGTCTGGTTGACAGAGCAAGACTCTGTCAAAAAAATAAATAAATAATAATAACTTTTTTTAAGAAAATGCTTGCTTTCCCATGGATTATATTAAGTGACAGTGATTTTTCCTTCTGATTTTTCCATTTCAAATTTTTCTATAAATGGCCATAGATTTCTTCTCTGTCAAGAAAAAAACACTGAAACAAAATTCTTTTCAAAATGCCATAAAGTTAGAAGAAAATTTAGAAAAACATTTGAAATATTTTACGATAAGGTGGACAATCTTAAAAAAGATAGAAACCCAAAAACCATAAAAGGAATGAAGAACACAGGTACATAGATGCTAAAATTGCTATACAGAAAAGAATATCGGCCGGGCGTGGTGGCTCTTGCCTGTTATCCCAGCACTTTGGGAGGCCGAGGCGGGTGAGATCAGGAGATTGAGACCAACCTGGCTAACACGGTGAAACCCCGTCTACTAAAAATACAAAAAACTAGCCGGGCGTGGTGGAGGGCGCCTGAAGTACCAGCTACTCGGGAGGCTGAGGCAGGAGAATGGCATGAACCCAGGAGGCAGAGTTTGCAGTGAGCCGAGATCGTGCCACTGTACTCCAGCCTGGGCAACAGAGCGAGACTCTGTCTCAAAAAAAAAAAAAAAAAAAAGAATAGCTTATGAATAGGCACATGACAGATTTTTTTTAAAAAACTGTAACATGGAATATAAATATAAAGCATCCTTAATATAGAAATATGTTCCATATCACTGGTATGGGGAAAAGAAAAATGAAAATTCCTCTTCCATGTACTGTTAGGAAAAAAAACAACTGAATGATTATATCCAGAACAAATGAAGAAGATGTTGAGAATGAAAGTTCATAGATTCCGGGTAAGAGAATAAATTCTTTTTTTTTTTTTTTTTTTTTTTTTTTGAGACGGTGAGTCTCGCTCTGTCGCCCAGGCTGGAGTGCAGTGGCCGGATCTCAGCTCACTGCAAGCTCCGCCTCCCGGGTTCACGCCATTCTCCTGCCTCAGCCTCCCGAGTAGCTGGGACTACAGGCACCCGCCACCTCGCCCGGCTAGTTTTTTGTATTTTTTTAGTAGAGACAGGGTTTCACCGTGTTAGCCAGGATGGTCTCAATCTCCTAACTTCGTGATCCGCCCCTCTCGGCCTCCCAAAGTGCTGGGATTACAGGCTTGAGCCACTGCGCCCGGCCCGAGAATAAAGTCTTATAATATTTTTGTCATGTAAACTTTTAGCACCATTAATCTTAAAATGCTCACATCTTTTGATACCAAGATTACTCTTGGTAATCTATCCTTATGAATATAAGAATATATACTGAAAGATGTTTATTGAAACACTTATAAAATTAAAACTATAAAACTCTGCTAAGAGAAATTAAAGATGATGTAAATTAATTTTAAGGTATCAATTCTTCCCAAAATCACCTACAGAACTGACATAATCCCAATCAAAATCCTGGGATGCATTTTGGTAGAAATTCAAATCTTTTACGGAAATGCAAAGGAACAGAATGGTCTAAATCGGTTATAAATAAATAAACTGAAAAAGATTAAAGTTTGAGAATTTATACTTACCTGAGTTTAAGACTAATTATAAAGTTACAGCACTCAGGACACTGTGGTACTGGTGTAGTACTGGTGTGGAAATATAATTCACTGGAACAGATCATAGAATCCAGAATTAAGACCTAGATAAAGTCAATAAAAGATAAAATGATTTCAACCAAGGTGCCAGCAATTCAACAAATGATGCTTTAACAGTTAGATAGCCAAAAACTTAAAAGAGGGAAAAAAAACTGACCACATGCAAACATTTATTCTAAATGGAATATAAACCCACATATAAGAACTAAATGTATAAAACTTCTCAGAAAAAAATAGAAAATCGTAGGTAACTTGACTTAGCAAAGATGTCTGAAATAGGACACAAAAAAATTCAAACTACTAAAGAGGGAAAAAAATCAATACATCAGAGTTTATCAAAATTAAAATATTTTGCTCTCCTAAAGACACAATAAAAAAACTAAAGGCAAGCCAGAGAGTGAGAAAATACAAAACATATGACCTAGAACCTGTCTCTAAAATATATAAAGAACTTTTACAACTCAATAGTAAAAAAAAAAAAAAAAAAAAAAAATCCAATTTAAAAATATGTAAAAGATTTAGCAGCCACTTTACCAAACAGGATTTATGGATGGAAAATGAGCATTTGAAAAAGATGCTTAATATCATTGTCACTAAGAAAATGCAAATTAAATCACACTAAGATAACACTTCACATCTGCTAGAATGGCTGAAATTAAAGAGCAACCATACCAAACATTAGTGAGGGTATAGTGTAACTGGAAAGGTCACAGACTGCAGAAGGAATTGTAAAATGGTACAAACACTTGGAGAACAGTTTGGAAGTTTCTTTAAAAGTTAAATATATACCATATACCTTCCACATGACCCAGCCAATTCACTTCCAAGTATTTACTCAAGGTAAATGAAAATATATGTCCATGCAAAAACTTGTAGGAGACTGTTCATAGCAAGTCTACCTGTAACAGCCAAAAACAAAACAATCCAAATGTTTGTCAACACAATAAACAATGGAACCATAGAATAGTCGTACAGCATAAAATGGAAACTATCCAACAATAAAAAGGAATGCTGTAATCTCAGCACTTTGGGAGGCCAAGGCAGGCGGATCACCTGAGGTCGGAAGTTCGAGATCAACCTGAGCAACATGGAGAAACCCTGTCTCTGCTAAATATACAAAAGTAGCCAGATGTGGTGACGCATGCCTGTAATCCCAGTTACTTGGAGGCTGTGGCAGGAGAATCCCTTGAACCTGGGAGGTGGAGGCTGCGGTGAGACGAGGTCTCGCCATTGCACTCCCACCTGAGCAACAAGAGGGAAACTGCGTCTCAAAGAAAGAAAGAGAAAAAGGAATGAAGCACTGATACTCATAAAAACATGGATGATTCTCAAAACAATTATGCTGAAACACAAAGAGGCAGAATACACAATTTATGAATCCATTTGTATAAAATCCTAGAAAACGCCAATTAATCTACAGTAATAGAAAAATCAGTGATTGACTCAGGTAAGGGGAGCGCAGGTTGGAGTGGGACCAAAGGAAAGTTTTGAAGGTGATGGATGTGCTTATGATGTCGTTTATAGTGGTTTCATAGAGTACACATGTGTCAAATGTCAAATTGTACACTTCCAATATGTAGTTTGTTATATCTCAGATATACTTCACTAAAGCTATACGACACACACACGTACACACACATGCACAGGCACACATGCACAACTTGAATGTTCATTAATGGAGGAAAAGAATAATTCGTAGAGGACCTATTTTAATATTTGTAATTAATAAAAAATTTCTATTCGCTCTGATCAATAGGTCTTAAGAATCCTATTCAATTTGGGAGGAGGTCAGAGTAATATAAAAACGATATTAAAATGATATCTTACATGTATACATGATTATGTGTTCGTATACAAATAGAGGAAAGTGTGACGGGTACATATCAAACAAATAAATCAGGAGATGGAACTGGAAAAAGAGTTCCAGGGGGTAAAAGGGAATTCACTTGACCCTCTGCTTTAGCTGACATGCTGTAAAGAGCTTATATTTCTTATTAATTTCAAAAGGTTAGAAAAATTGAATGTATACCAAAGTGGTACAACAATTAAGTGATTCATCAAAGATAAATTTCGTTAGAAAAGCACCTCCATACCTTAACTCTCTTTATGTCTTTTGGTCTACACTAACACACTCTGTCTCTCTCTCACACACACACACACACACACGCTCAACTCACACACAGCTCGGCATTAGGATCTCACACACTCACACACACACCCTGGCATTAGGATCTCTTCCTAATACAACCCTAGCATATCCCACACACTCACACACACCCTGGCTTAGAATCTAATTCACACACACACCATGGCATTACTGCACTCTCTTTCTCACACATACACTGGCATTAGGATTGTTCTCTCTCACACACTCACACACAACCTGGCATTGGGATCTCTCCCTCACACACACATCCTAAAATTAGGATTTCTCTCACAGTCACACACACCCTAACATTAGGATCTCTCACACACACACACCCTGACATTAGGATCTCTCAGTCACACTCACAAACCCTGATATTAGGATCTCTCACACTCACACACCCTGGCATTAAGGTGTGTCACACACACACTGACATTAGGATTTCTCTCACACACACCCTGGCATTAGGGTCTCTCTCACACTCACACACAACTTGACATTAGGGATCAGCCATCATTGACCCCATATGCTGGGTGCTCCCCTCTCTGATAACTGCATTTTTCGAGGAAGGGCTCTGCTCCAGGGTGAGAGAGCTGAGTCTGAGCCGCCGCCGCCATTAGAGGTAGGGAGAACAGAAGCAGCTGAGGATCCCACCACAGACTTCAGCTCCCAGCCCGCCCCTGGGAGGCCAAAGCCCCTGTGGGTCAGAGGAGAAAAGTGGGGAAGTACCATGGAAATCAATAGTACCTGGAGCAGGCTAACCATACATAAGCCGAGCTGGGGTTTACCAAAAATCTCTGCGGCGGGTCAGGCCGATCTTCCCAGAGCTGGAAAAATATCGTTAGGGCCCAAGATGGCGGGAAACTCGGGCCCTGTACCCACCCCCTCGTAATCCTGCAGGGGCCCCAGGGAGCATGTGCGGGCTTGAAGGCCGAATGCGGCGGGGGAGGCCTGCAGCTGCGCAAAGCGTCCCGCCTGACGCTGTCCCTGCCTTCCTGGGGGCGGAGGTTGTGTGCGGCCCGGTAAGGGTAGTGCCCACTGGGAGTTCTTGAAGCTGGCATTAGGCTCCAGGTGGGCAGCCTCACAGCCTTGTCTCTCAGGGACAGGCCATGGAGAGACTCTGGACGGACTAATGTGGTGGACAGGATGTAGCCTTGTCATATGGCTGTGACACATTGGGGTGGTATCACCCCACTTCCTGGCTGTCCAAGGGTTGAAGATCATGCAGACAGATCCATCTTGCAACTACCAGGATAGAAACTCAGGAGTCCCCAGTGAATTAGTGAAAGGAATGTCTATTTATTGAGCACCAGTTAATCAGATATTTAAGTTATTGCATTTAATTCTATTTGTCTGTTTTGGAGACTCTTGAATTGGGCCCGTGGATTAGATGGTATTAAAGTATATAATGTTAATTTCCTGACCCCCGTGGGTATGTTAGGGTTATGTAGGGAAAAGTCCTTGTTTATAGGAAATAGACAAAGTAGTGGGGGTTATTGGGCATAATGCCTGTAGTTTACTTTCAAATAGGGAGGTGACATGTTCTTTCTACTCTACTTGCAACTGTTCTGTAAATTTGTAATTTTAAAATAAAAACTTTATTTGAAAAATTACACTAGTCTCATAAAATGAGCCGCACAACTCTATTTTTTTGTGTTCGGCAGCAATTTATATGACATCATATATAGCAAGAACAGAAAGTAACTGTCCCTTGAAAAATTAGAAACAACTATATTAAGTCGTCTGGGTAGGTATTTTGGGGGAGGCAAAATCTTGCCTTCCACATCAGTTGTTTCATACTCACAGATGGAGTCAAGTTTTCTGTTTCTTTCAACCATTTCCTCCTTTATCGTGTATGTTAATTATTTATATATTTTTCTCTTGACAAGTCTTATTAATCATCTGTATTGTTTTTTCTTGTTGTAATTGTTCTCCAGTTTATTTTCCTTGTCTGTATTCTTTTCATTTTCTGACTTTATTACTTCATTTTCTTGAAGTAACACTGTCTCTATTTTTAACCTTTCTTATTTTCTGAAAAATATATTTAAGCTATGAATTTCCCTTCAAGTACTACATTAGTTGTATCCCTTAAGTTTTTAATAGTATAATTTCTTTATCTTTCAGTTTAAAGTTGTCCTAATTCCTATTGAGATTTCTTTCCTGATGTGCTTGTCAGCTTTATGAGTTACAGAAAGTGATTTGTATCTGCTTATTGTAAGTCTGCCTATTTGTCTTTTCTATAATTTGAATATATTTTTAAAGTATATAAAGATTTAAAATTTCTTTCTTATGAATTGACCATTCTATCAATTTGTAATAACTTTCTTCATGTCAAGAAATTTTTTGCCTTAAGGTATTTTACCTGACATTTATTTAGCATGGCTAAATACATTCATTGAGTTGGTATTTGCCATGGTGTATCTTTTTATATCCTTTTATTTACTAACCTTCCTTCTTGTCCTTATAATTTAGTGTGGCTCTTATAAACAACATCTAGCTCAATGTTGTTTGTTTACTCTTTGTTTAGTCAGTCTTAGAAGCTTGCATTTACCTTTGGTCCATTGACATTGATTATGATTTCTGATATTTTGTGATTTCTACCATTTTATTTTATGCGTTAAGTCTTCCTACTTTTTCTAGGTTTCTCCAGGAATGCTTTCTCTTGAATTGATTTAATTTTATTCTTTACCTACATTTCTCCTTCCCACTCCCTACCCTCCACCTGCCATTTTCTGCTTTACCACTTGGGAAGTAATTCTTTCTGGTACTGTCTTTCTGGTACTATCTACTGTCTTCTGGTACTATCCTTTCTGGTACCATCTAATTATTGGTGGCCACTCAACAATTTTTAACACTTATTTAATTGAGCAAATTCTGAAGTTAATTTTTACCCTGTTTTTAAACAATACAAGGGACCTTGGGACCTTGGGACACTTTGACACACACACACACACACACACACACACACAAACTTTTCTCTTTTTTGTATTTTCTATTGATATATCATTGTTTTACATATTTTTGGAATACATATATTTTGATACAGGTATGCAATTTGTAACAATTCTCTCAGGTTAATTGGGATATCCATCAGATCTATTTTTGGTTTTTTGAGACGGTTTCATACTGTTTACCATGGTGACTGATCGAATTTATATTCCCATCAAGAGTGTACTGATGTTCCCTTTCTTTGCATCCTCAACAGGGTTTGTTATTTTTTGTCTTTTGGGTAATAGTCATTCTAGCTGGGGTGAGATGATATTTCATGGCTGTTTTGATTTGCATTTCCCTGATGATTAATGATGTTGCACATTTTTTTTCATATACCTGTTGGCCATTTGTGTGTCTTCTTTTGAAAACTGTCTATTCCGGTCTTTTGCCCATCCTTTAAAATTTTTTTTTTTTTTTTTTTGGTATTTAGTTATTTAACTCCTGGTAGATTCTGGTTGTTAATCCCTTGTTGGAGGGATGATTTGCAGATATTTCCTCCTACATAAATTCCACACTTAGAGCTATCCCATTTTTGACAAAGTCACCAAGAACATACACTGGGGAAAGGATAGTCTCTTTAATAAATGATGCTGGGAAAACTAGATATCCATATGCAGAAGAATGAAGCTAGATCCCCATCTTTCACCGTAAACAAAAATCAACTCAAAATGGATTAAAGACTTAAATTTAAGACTTGAAACTATGGAACTACTAGAATAAAACATTGGGGACATGCTACAGGACATTGATCTGGGCAAAGAATTTTTAGGTAAGACCTCAAAAACACAGCAAGAAAAGCAAAGATAGACAAATTGGAATACGTCAAGCTAAAAAGCTTCTTCACCGAAAAGGAAACCATTAACAAAGTGAAAAGACAAGCTACACATACTGCTTTCTAACTTACATGCTTTTTAACCTGAAATCTGCTGGAAAAAGTCTCCATGAACATCTGATCAATCTTACATTACCTATACATCAGTTAACTTATACTCATCCTTCAGTTCTCAGCTTATAGGCTGTTTCCTCTGAGAAGACTTCTGAGTCTGGGTGAGTAGTCATGACTGGAATACTGTACTATACACTTAGAAATGCCCAAAAGCTTCCCAAGGGGGTATACAGGGATAACAGTCCCAAAGGAATCCATTTTCAGACCCTCATCTTTTAAATGTGCTGTTTTCTGAGGCTGAGCTGCCTAAGAACCAAACCACTTGCAAGTCAGAATCAGCTGGTTGGTTCCCCCTTTCTCCCTCTCTTTCACTGTTGCCCAGTTTCCAATTTATAAATAAAGATGTCTCCTAGCCAGGTGCGGTAGCTCATGTCTGTAATCCCAGCACTTCGGGAGGCCAAGGTGGGTGGATCACCTGCGGTCAGGAGTTCAAGACCAGCCTGGCTAAAGTGGTGAAACCTTGTTGATGAAACCTTGTAAAGTGGTGAAACCCTGTAAAATACAAGAATTACCCAGGTGTGGTGGCACATGCTTGTAATCCCAGCTACTTAGGAGGGTGAGGCAGGAGAATCACTTGAACCCAGGAGGTGGAGGGTGCAGTGAGCCGGTATCACACCATTGCACTCCAGCCTGGGTGATAGAGTGAGACTCCGTCTCAAAACAAACAAACAAAAAAGTCTTCATTGCCTATATGTATTATTGTTTGTTACCCTGAAGTGTAAATTCCCCCGAAACACTGAACAAATAAGCAGCTGTTTAAAATAGTAGCATCGTGAAGCCTTCCTTTGTAGGGCCATTGTGTCTTTTTCCATATTATTCAAATTTCTGTGAGACACAAAGCACAGCATTAGAAATGGAGTATTTTGGTGCATGTAGGGCTGTTGATAATTAGACACAATGTGGAGTTGAACATGGGTAGAGCTGCCAGATTTAGCAAGTAAAAATACAGAACCCCAGTTAAATTTGAATTGCAGATAAATAACAATTTTTTAGTATGAGTACGTTCCAGATATACTAAAACACTGAAAAATTATTAGCTTCTGAAATTCAAATTTAATGGGTCATTGTGTATTTTATCTGGAAACTCTAGAAAACATAAGGACGTTTTTTTCTTCCATCTTTCGACATTTTTAAACAATACAATGTACCCAAGGGAGAGTTCTGTTAAAGCAAACCCACAAATGTAGGTAAGAAGTCTTAAGGTACTTAAAACTCGAAATAAAGAGGTACTTTATTTCATTGAGGCTGCACACTCAAACTCCAAGGTTTTGTAGAAATGAACTCATTATAAAATTGAAACTTCATTGATCTGGCCGGGCACAGTGGCTCACGCCTGCAATCCCAGCACTTTGGGAGGCCAAGGCGGGCAGATCACTTGAAGTCAGGAGTTCAAGACCAGCCTGGCCAACATGGCAAAACCCCGTGTCTACTAAAACACAAAAATACAAAAATTAGCTGGACATGGTGGTGCACACCTGTAATCTCCGCTACTCGGGAGTTTGAGGCACAAGAATTGCTTGAACCCTGGATGAGGAGGTTGCAGTGAGCCGAGATCACGCCACTGCACTCCAGCCTGGGTGACAGAGCAAGATTCTGTCAAAAAAAAAAAAAAAAACAAAAAACCTTCATTGACCTGTACACTGAAGATGTGTGCATTTTGTATATATTTATGTTATACCTCATTGAAAAAAGAGTTTTGAAAAAGTATCTTAAAATTAACAGTATGTTTTCTGAGTATATGTGTTAAATAAGGCATATCTAAGTGAAATAATAACACATATAATTTTTTTAGAGTCCTTTTGTTAAGCTTCCCAGCAACTAAGATTGTAGACCATTCTAATGGCTAAGTAGAAAATCATTTTTCAAGTCAGGTAGTCTCTAATGGTAGTGCTTTATTTTTAAAAAAAAAGATTGAAGAATCTAGGCGAGTACCCAATTATCAGTAAATTAATCATCAGTCATTACAGATAGGAGAGCATTAGGGGTATGAGAGCAAATGTTTAAGAACCACTAAGTTATACATTCTCTTGGTAACCTGAACTTTTCCCCTTACTTATCATAATCTATAAATACATGCCTATTGATATGATTATTTGATGTGTGTTTCTCCAACATCAAGTCTCATGGAAATAATACTAAGCATATTGTTTATCCACAGTGAATCTAAGTCAAAGCTTGAATAAGCAAGTGGATTACTGTGCAAGTGATATTTGCAGTCCTAGGAGTAGTTGAGATCATGCAGAAACAGATAAACAGAGAAGAGGATGGAACTCTGGAAAACAGCAAAAGATAAACAACTCCTTTTGGTACAAAAACCTTCATTTCTCTGCACAACTTTTTCCCTTTTTCCCTTTTCCCTTTTCCTTTCCTGCTTTGTCCCTAGAAAGCATAGTGTTTTGCATACAGAAACAATTTCAGTGTTAAAATAAACTTTCTTCCCCAAAGGTGGTCTAAGACACAGAATACGTAATTACTGTTATGAGTGTTCTTTTCAGGGAAATAGTTACCTTAGAAGACTGCACCTTGTTGTCTTCACTGTCTTGTAGAAGAAACAGATGTGAAATACACAAGACATAGGTAGTCCCATAGCCCCTTCAAAGAAGTTGCGAGTGATCTTTCCTCCTAGCCTGACATCAAAAAGTTAATTTTTTTGCTATCACTCAGTTTAATAAATCATCTCTGAGTGCATCATACACAATCATGTCACATGTTCTAGTCATCGGTAAGAATGTTTTCCTTCTAGTTCCCATTTCCTCTAATATGCTAAGATCAAGTCCATTTTTTCTGTGTTTCTTCCACTCACTTTATAAAACTTTAGCTCTAAATAAATTAACATCGATGACTTGCTTAGATAGTCCCTATCTGGTTGGACTTGGTTCTCTATCTTGTCAGTTTTTTTATGTGCCACCGGGAGGCAGCATGAACTTGCCTACTGATAATCTCTCTTGATGCCTGTACATCTGCAGTCATCCTGTTACTTTTTAAAGAAAGATGTCTTTTTTATTTAAGATGTAATTAAATCTCACCTTTTTAAAAAATAATACTCGGTGATAATGGGATGTGGGGAAGCAGAGATCATCATAGGCTTGTGTTAGAATGTTAATTAGGGTAATTTGAAAATTACTTATCTGAAACCTTAAAATTGTTTATGTCCTTTGCTCTGGCATTCCCCTTCCCCACACTCATTCTCCCACTCCCAGCAATTTCTCTTTATGAAATTATTAAGATCGTGAGCAAAGACTTAGCTACAGGGACATTCAGTACAGCAGGCTCATACAAACATCAACTGGAAACAATATAAATGTCCAACAAGAACACATTCTGGTCATACAATAGATAGCTCTGAGGCTGATAAAAAGGAGATTATTGAAATTTTTCTGAAAATGTGGTATACATATTACTAGATATGGTCCACAAGACCATTGTAAGTGGGACATGAAAAGGAAGCATGTTTCCCTTTCACTGTCTCTCTCTTATCTGGTCCCAGAAACACTATCCCGGCTGTGTGGCCTCCCTCCTAGACAGGCAGGAGGCTATGGCTTCCCATACACACCCAGGCTCTTCTCTTCCCCAGCCTCCTCTAGGACTTCCTTGTCCTATTCCCTCCCCAAGGCCCAGGCTTCGTCCCACTCCCTTTATTATTTTATTTTTTTAAATAAAGAAAGCTGTAAAACAATGTCATCTCCATCTGAAGACAACAACAAATCCAAATAATCATTTATTTATTTGTTAGATTTCTCAGCAATATTTTGGAGCTTTTATTACAAAGGTTTTGCACATTTTGACAAGCTTTTTCTTTTTCTTTTCTGAGACAGGGGCTCACTCTGTCACCTGGAGTGCAGTGGTGTGATCATGGCTCACTGTAACCTTGACCTCCTGGGTTCAAGTGATCCTCCCACCTCAGCCTCCCAAGCAGCAAGTACAATAGTCACGTGCCACCACACCCGGTTAATTTTTAATATATATATATATTTTTTTAGATATGGGGTCTAGCTCTGTTGCCCAGGCTGGTCTCAAACTCCTGGGCTCAAGAGATCCTCATGCCTCCACCTCCCAAAGTGCAGGGATTACAGGGATGAGCCACCGTGCCTAGCCTCCAATCCCTTTCCTTCCCACACAGCTCTTTCTGGTTCCCCAGCACAGCCCTCCAGGTGGTCTGGCAGCCAGTCAGCTCCACCCTCATTGCCCTCAAGCTCCTTTTCTTAGTATTTCCTGAAACCCCCAGCTCTGCCCCTTCCCCTAAGCTCCTGTCTACCTTCTTGTCCTGTTATTTGATTGCCATATCCCTTAGAGAAAACCTGTCCTAACTGCTTTTTTTTTTTGGAGACGGAGTTTTGCTCTTTGTTGCCCAGGCTGGAGTGCAGTGTAGCGACCTCGGCTCACTGCAACCTCCGCTTCCCGGGTTCAAGAGACACTTGTGCTTCAACCTCTCCAATAGCTGGGATCACAGGCGCCCGCCACCACACCCAGCTAATTTTTGTATTTTTAGTAGAGATAGGGTTTCACCATGTTGGTCAGGCTAGTCTCAAACTCCTGACCTCAGTTGATCCACCTGCCTCGGCCTCCCAAAGTGCTGGGATTACAGGCATGAGCCACCTCGCCGGCCCCTCCTCACTCCTCTCCTCCAGCCTCCCTTTTGTCCCTGGAAGTCCCCAGTTTCTTCTGCATGCCATTGCTCCACCCTTAGCTTCAGCACTCCCTTCCTCAAGCCTACAAAATAGACTTCTTTTATCTATTCTGGCCCTTTTATTTTCTACTCCTATTTCTTCCTTATAGCACTCCTCACTTCTAACCAAAGCTTCTTTGCCATTTAATATGTTTTGCAAGTAGAGCTTTCCCAAATATCTTGTTTAAGAAATAATCATAAACGTCATCTAGATATATTCCCGACTCAGTAGTGAGGATAAAGTGTTCACCTTTTCATAACAATAGTCACAAATATGTGACAGTCAATTTCTTTCTGCAAATGTATAGGAGCTAGTTAAATTCCTAGTTCAGAATGTATAAAATTGGTGAATTTCCCAAGGAGAAATTAAAAAGCAGTTAATATTTCCTATGAGTTCTATGATTTAGAGAATAGTTGGGAAACAAGAAATAAGATAAAATACAAGTAAATGTTTTTCTAAGTTCATTTAAATCCGATCCTAAATCTCACTTGAAATTCATTGTGATCTTTGTGGAGAAGAATTCTTTTAGAAATTGGAAATTAAACTGTAAAAAATAATATATGTTGTTGGTTCATGGTGCATGTGTATTGGAGCAATATAATGTCTCTTATCAAGAATTGCCTTTAGTATGGAACATCATTTATTAATGTCATCCACTCATGGGTCACATTATTCTGATGAAACAGAAAAGCAAGTTCCTTACATGCTATTCTCAAAGTCTTCTAAAAGTGTTAAGGTAAACTGAATAAAATCTACATTTTATGTATTTGAAATATAGCAATGAGTAGCCAAAAAGATATACATAAGCATCTGGCAAATATGTGAAAAAAAAAGTTTTTAGTAATATGGATACATATCAACTTTGGCCGCATATCATTACCTTAAGTCTCACAAGAAGAATTTTGAACACTTTTATCTACCATTGTCAAAGATTGACTAGTTCTATATACCTTAACTTTCTAGATTTCTGAACCTTATTTCTTTAAAAAACAACCCTTTATTTTAAGCATTTCAGCTAGAATTTCTGTAAAATTGATTATATTTCATATACATCCTGTCTTCTTAAATGCTCACATCTGTAATCCCAGCACTTTGGGAGGCTGAGACGGGCAGATCACGAGGTCAAGAGATCAAGACCATCCTGGCCAACACGGTGAAACCCTGTCTGTACTCAAAATACAAAAATTAGCTTGGCGTGGTGGTGCGTGCCTGTAGTCCCAGCTACTCAGGAGTCTGAGGCAGGAGAATCACTTGAACCCGGGAGGCAGAGGTTGCAGAAAGCTGAGATCGCGCCACTGTACTCCACCCCGGGCGACAGAGCAAGTCTCCGTCTCAAAAACAAAACAAAAAAATGTTTAACTTTTACTGGATAGTTCAAGGTCTTCGTTGTGATTTTCTATTATGGTACAATGGAGGCCAAGGAAGGAACTGCTAACCCCATGCTCAGTGGCCTGAGGAAGTAACAAATGTTCTTATATCTGCTTTTTATTGTTTTGTTATCATAACAGTAAAAAACACCATCTGCATCTAACTGCTTTCTCTACTATTGAGAAACACTACTCCATGGGTCTCTTCAATGCCTAGATGTCTTGGTGGGTTATGCCAAGGATGCAAGGCCCTGACCACTCTTTATCTAGAATATTTCCCATGGCCATTTCCAGTGAGCAGCGTTGAGAAATGCTGTAAGCTCTTCTTTCAGCCACGGCTGCTGTCAGTGGTACATTTTCTAGGTTCCACATTTGTCTCCCACGACACAACCCATGTTTGTGCAAGCATAGGTCTCGGACCACCTAAGCTGCCCTGCGGAACTGGTGCTCCAGAAACCAATGCAACCAAGTTTGTGCTCCAGCTACTGCTTTCGCTGTGGGTAATCGTTTTTGACTCTAACTCAGGAGGTCTTCTATCTTCTGTCAGTATCCATGACATTGTGGCAAGCTGACTTGTTAGCTTGCAACAGAGTAAAATCTCAGACCCCTCACAGTTCTTGTAAGCTACCTTTCAATTTGTTAATTTATGCTTTAGCACACATGTATTAATTATGTATGCCTCTAGAAATATGTAGGATCCAAGGAGAATATAAAGTGGACAATAGTTGGAGCCTCCCTTAAGAAGCTTTCCCTGGTGAGGAATGCAGACACTCAAACAGATTTTGTAACAAAACATGATTGATATTAAAGGCATGGAGATGGGAACCAGAAGGTCAGGGATAACTTTCTGGAGGAGGAAACAATTAAGTCTTTAAGGATGAGGACTTGACCAGGCAGAGAGAAAGGACATAGAGGAATGTTAGAATAATATAAACCAAGGAGAAACACCATATAAAATGTACACACTAATTTTGAGATGCCTCCTGATATCAGAAGGGTTAAAATGCGAAGGAAAAGAGTCTCTTAGAATTAAGCAATTAGCATAATTTAAAATAATTGCTGGTGACACATGTGTGAAATAACATATAATTGTCTATTCCTCAAAAAACTGGAATACTATTTAAACAAATTGAATCATTATCTAGAACTAAAACTCCTGGTGATGTCAACATACTTTAGAGGAAGAGGAGCATAGATAAGCATGAAGTTAAAGTCTCTTACAAGAATTATCTTGGCCTGGCGCAGTGGCTCAAGCCTGTAATCCCAGCACTTTGGGAGGCTGAGAGGGGCGGATCACGAGGTCAGGAGATCGAGAACATCCTGGCGAACACGGTGAAACCCTGTCTCTACTAAAAAATACAAAAAACTAGCCAGGTGAGGTGGCGGGCGCCTGTAGTCCCAGCTGCTCAGGAGGCTGAGGCAGGAGAATGGCGTGAACCTGGGAGGCGGAGCTTGCAGTGAGCTGAGATCCAGCCACTGCACTCCAGCCTGGGCGACAGAGCGAGACTCTGTCTCAAAAAAAAAGAAAAAAAGAATTATGTTACTTGGTGTGATGAAGCTATGTATTATTAACTGGACATTATAAGAAAATATAAGTATAAATAAGTTTATTTAAAATGTAAAGTTACAAACCCCATAGGCAAAAAAAATGTTAAAATTCAGCTATATGTGACTTGCAAAATATACACTGAGAAAACACCATATGCAAGATTGAAAATGAAAGGATAAAAAGTATATACCATATGTATCCATTATCTATTGCCACGATAATCCTGTATAACAAAAACCACATGAAAAGTAAACATTTATATGGTGCCCACACCTATAGGTTAGATGGGGTCATCTGATGGGTTATCAATGAATTAGCTTTGCTCTCTCATGTATTTGGGGGTGTGGCTAGCTGGTTCAGCTCTTCCTCACATTTCTCTCATCATACAGCAGGCTAGCGTGGGCTTGTACACATGGCAGTAGCCAGGTTCCAAGAGACAGTAGGAGTAAGTGCACAGTCCTTTCAAGGGACAGGCTCAGAACTGGCACATCATCATTCCAGAAAATTCTATTGGCTAAAGTAAATCACAAGACCAGCCCAGATTCAAGAAGCAGGGAAACAAACTCCTATACTTAATGGTAAAAATCTGCAGGTGATCTGTAAAATGTGTGGATACAGGGAAGAATAAAGAATTAGAGATGTTTTTGAGGTTAATCTTCTGATGGTGATAAAGTGGGTTTAGCCATGTTAATATCAGCCAAAAAAAAAAAAAAAAGATGATAATGGAACAGTCCTTTACTCTGACCACCATATTTAAAAGCACAACCTGTCTTCTGCTCCCTCCAGTTCCCAAGCACCCTTCATCTGTTTTGCATTTTCTTTGTTCCATGGCACCTATAATAATATAATTTACTTATCATGTTTATTTTTTTAGTATGTGTTTCCCCTGGAAGAATATAAGCTCCACTAGGGCAGGATCTTTGTATATTTTGTTCACTAGTATTTCCCATCTACCTAGGGCAGTGCCTTATATGTGGTAGTTATCCTGAAAGTATTTGTTGAATAAATTAATACACCAAGAAGATATCAAAATTATTAATATATAATTGTGGTGGTATCTTAGATTACTGCTTCCAATTCTTTACTCTCCCCATGTAAGAGAATCATATATTCATCTCCTTTTCCATATAACTTTACAGTGCCACCCTTGAGACAGGGTTAATTTGCCAGCCCTAATAATGTTGAGCTTAACCATGTGATTTATCTCAGCCAATGGGGTGTAAACAGAAGTAACATCTACCAGAAGCTTTAAACATGCCTTTGTGGTGTGGTTTTCTCTCTAATAAATTCCCCTCTTGAGAAGAACAGGCTCTGAGCAGTCACTGGTCCTGGAGTTAACAGAATATGGAATAAACCTGACCCTACCCAGCAGGATGAAGCACAGCCACCCCAGCTGACCTACAGAGCTTTCAGCAAGAAATAAATGCTTTTTGGAAGCCACTGAGATTCTGGAGTTCTTTATTATTTCATATGGCACTGGAAACTTAATGTAACACAAAAACGTAATAGTAAAACTTCCAAGCAGAGAGCAAAATCTGAAAACTACATAAGAAATTGACAAGTCAGATCATGGTAAAAAATTTTAACATACCTTTATCAGAAATTAATACATCTAAAAGGCCAGCCATGGTGACTCATGCCTATAATCCCAGCACTTTGGGAGGCCTAGGTGGGCAGATCACCTGAGGTCAGGAGTTCAAGACCAACCTGGCCAACATGACAAAACTCGATCGCTACTAAAAATACAAAAATTAGCCAGGTGTGGTGGTGGGTGCCTGTAATTCTAGCTGCTCAGGAGGCCGAGGCAGGAGAATCACTTGAACCTGGGAAGCAGAGGTTGCAGTGAGCTGAGATCATGCCACTGCATTCCAGCCTGGGCAGAGAGCAAAACTCCATCTTAAATAAATAAATAAATAAATAAATAAATAAATAAATAAATAAATCTGACACATCTAAATGGTAAAATAATTGCTATGGTTGTAGTATGACTAAATGTGGTCCATTAGATACATAAATGCAACACTGCACCTAACATAGAATATGCATTCTTTTCAAATATATATGGGACAATATAAAAAGCAATCAAATAGTTGTTCACAAAAGTTTCAACAATTTGAAAAAAAAAATAGTTTCACACAGCACATTATCTGAACTTACCAAATTAGAAATAATAAAAGGCATTTTTTTAAGTATTTTGAAACTAAAACTACATCCCTAAGTAACTCATGGAACATAACTCATGAAACGAAGTCACAATGGAAACTTTAAACGATTTCAAACTGAATTGAAAGTGCAACATACAAACACATGTAGAATTACGGAACAGTGAATGCAGTGCTTCAATTCCTAGCCTTCATAACATTTAATATCTTTTTTTAAATTACACTTATTTTTAAAATACATACATTTATATTAAATGAGTTAAGTTTTCAACTCAATAAGGCAGATAAAGAACAAGGAAAACTGAAAAAAATTGTAGGGAGAATTTCACTTTCAGCCATGATAGACAAATAGGAATGGGATTTATCCTAACATCTTAAATAACTTGAAAAGGAGATAAAATATGAAACAGTGGTTTTTAGACATCAGAAAACAGGCAGTGTTGGACAGTGATCCCAAAGAGAAGGGAAACAAATAAGGTAAGCCTTTTGATTGCCCCAGCTCACTGCCTGCAGAGAATTTCCAGACTACAGTGCAAGGAGGAAAACAAAACAGAGTCCAGCAGCCTTGCTGACTTGAGAAGACAGAATTCAGAATTTTAGGAGGTCAGGAGATACACACAGACAGCACCAAAGATCTGCAATAGGGTTCCCCTCTACGTCTTTGCGTGAGTGCAGATCTACACATACATGCAAGGAAGTTACCTAATGCCAAAGAAAGAACCATCAGAAAGGAATAGGTGCAACAATGCTCACAGCTCATTTCTCATTAGGAGTAGTCCATGCTCAAACCAACAAGAAAGAAAGACTTCCTAATACTTGGCGCATCAAACAGAATCCTCAAAAAGGTATTGCCTCAGTAATGGGAGCAAATTAACCCTAGACTAAATCTGCTTTGGATTTACCAAAGACTTAAAAACAAGCTTTAAAAACTATTTAATTCATTTCAACTAACTTAACTGAATCTCACAATAAACCCCAAAAATATCTAAAGAAAGAAAATCCAGCAACCCTCAGTGACCAGAATCCAATGGCAAATCACCAGTTATGCAAGCAGGCAGGAAAATACAACCCACAGCGAGGGGGAGCAAAAATCAATCAATCAATCCCAGAAATGGCAGGGATGATAAATTTAACAAATAAGAATGTTAGAACAGCAAAATCAACTCCACACTGTAAGAAGATAGAGAAAAACATGAACACAAGGAAGATATAAGTAAGACTCAACTTGAATTTTAGGAGTGAAAATATAAGATGTGAAATGAAAAATGTACTAAAAATAATTAGCACACTAGATATTGCAGAACCAAAGAGTAATTTACTTTGAAGGCATAGCAACAAAAACTATCCAACATGAAAGAGTGAAAACAATGGGACAATGTCAAAGAGGAAAGACACAAAAGCATTTGAAGAAATAATGGCTGAAATTTTAAAAACTTGATGAAAACTATAAAACTTCAGATCCAGAAATCTCATTGAAATCTAAGCAGGACACATGAAGAAAATCACACCAATACACATCACAATCAAATTGGCGAAAAACAATAATAAAGATGAAACCTTAAAAGAAGCCAGAATCGGGGATGGGGCATTACATGTACAGCAGAACAAAGGAAAGAATGAAAGCACCTTCTCATCAGAAACCAGACAGACTTCAAGACAATGCTGTGACATCTTTAAAACATTGAAAGAAAAAACTGGCAACCAAGAGTTATATACAAAGCAAAAATATCTGTCTTTCAAAAATGATAGCTAAGTAAAGACTTTCATTGACAAACAAATGCTGAGAAAATCATCATCCAGAAAGAATTTTAATTTTTTCCCACTACAAGAAATACTAAGGGTAGTTCTTCAGGCAGAAATTAAATGATGCCAAATGGAAATGTGGATATACACAAAGAAAGAAGACTTTTGAAAATTATTAATATATAAAATAACCATTAAACAGTTTTCTCATTAAAATAAACCTTTAAGAAGTTATTGTTTAAAACCAAACCAAAAGTTTGTTGAATGTATACTGTATTAGAAGTAAGTTTTACAATAGCAAGAGCACAAAGGATAGAAGAGGGAAATGAAAGTATACTGCTTTAAAATTCTTACACTGTATGGAAAGTGGTACCTTTTTTTTTTTTTTTTTTTTTTGAGACAGAGTCTTGCTCTGTCGCCCAGGCTGGAGTGCAGTGGCGCCATCTCGGCTCACTGCAAGCTCCGCCTCCCGGGTTCATGCCATTCTCCTGCCTCAGCCTCCCCAGTAGCTGGGACTACAGGTGCCCGCCACCACGCCCGGCCAATTTTTTTTTGTATTTTTATAGAGACAGAGTTTCACCATGTTAGCCAGGATGGTCTTGATCTCCTGACCTCGTGATCTGCCCAACTCGGCCTCCCAAAGTGCTGGGATTACAGGCATGAGCCACCGCGCCCAGCCAGAAAGTGGTACATTTTGATTAAGTGACCAACTATAATTAGTTCACAATGTAATTGTAAACCCTAGAGAAAAATCTAATAGATATCCAAGACTGGAGATAAAAATGAAATTATATAAAAAAAAAAAAAATCAGCTTAACCAAAAGAAGGCAAGAAAATGGAGAAAAGGGAAAAGATGTAGAACATAAGAAACAAATAGCAGATGGTAGATAAAAACCTAACCATACTAATCACATTAAATGTAAGTGGTATAAATAGTCAATTAAAGACAGTTTGTCAGACTGGATTAAAAAGCAAGAATCTATTGTATGTTGTCCAAAAGAAACCCACTTTAAATATAAATACACAGACAGGTTAGAAGTAAAATAAGAGAAAAATAAATTCCATGCCCATACAATCCAAAGAAACTTTGAGTAGTCATAGTAATATCAAATGAACTAGATTTCAGTGCAAGGAATATTACCAGAGAGAAACAATGTAAATACATAATGACATCAGGTTAATTCATTAAGAAGATATAATAGTCTTCTATGTATATGCAAATAATAACAGATTCAAAACATCTGAAGCGAAAAAAGTGTTAAAACTGAAAAGATAAATGGAAAATTTCACAATTATAGTTAACGATTTTAAGTGTAGACGAAGGAAAAAGAAAATCAGTAAAGGTGTAAAGACTTGACCAATATTTTCAATTAACTTGAAATCGACATTAAAAAAAAGTCTCACCTAACAATCTTTATAATTGCACACAAAACACGTGCCAAAATAAATCATATTCTTAACCATAAAACCAGTCCGTACAGATGTAAAGAATTCAAGTCATACAAAGTATGTGCTATGACCACAATAGTTAAATTAGAAATCAGTAACAAACAGATATATAGAGAAACCCTAAGTATTTGAAAATTAAACATACTTTTTTTTTTTTTTTTTTTTGAGACGGAGTCTTGCTCTGTGGCCCAGGCTGGAGCGCAGTGGCCGGATCTCAGCTCACTGCAAGCTCCGCCTCCCGGGTTCACGCCATTCTCCTGCCTCAGCCTCCCGAGTAGCTGGGACTACAGGCGCCCGCCACCACGCCCGGCTAGTTTTTCGTATTTTTTTTTAGTAGAGATGGGGTTTCACCGTGTTAGCCAGGATGGTCTCGATCTCCTGACCTCGTGATCCGCCCGTCTCGGCCTCCCAAAGTGCTGGGATTATAGGCTTGAGCCACCGCGCCTGGCCAAACATACACTTCTAAATGACTAAGGGTAAAAGAAGAAATCACAAGGGAAATAGAAAATATATTGAACCAAATGGAAATTAAAGGGCAGTGTATCAAAATTTCCTTCTACATGTTAGCATTGAACAACTGGAAAAACAACATATGTTAGCACTGAACAACAGGAAAAACTAATTTTAAAAATTATCTATAATATCATCATAAATATGGGCCAGGCATGGTGTCTCATGCCTGTAATCCTGGCACTTCAGGAGGCCAAGGTGGGCGGATTGTTTGAGGTCAAGAGTTTGAGACCAGCCTGGCCAACATGGTGAAACCCTATCTCTGCTAAAAATACAAAAATGAGCCAGGCATGGTGGCGCTTGTCCAACTACTCAGGAGGCTGAGGCAGTAGAATCTCTTGAAACAAGGAGAGGAGGTTGCCGTGAGAGTTGCAGAGACTCCATCTCGAAGAAAAGAAAGAAAGAAAAAGAAAGAAAGAAAGAAAGAAAGAAAAGAAAGAAAGAAAGAAAGAAGGAAAGAAGGAAAGAAGGAAAGAAGGAAAGAAAGAAGGGAGGAAGGGAGGAAAGAAGGGAGGGAGGGAGGGAAGACAATGAAATACTTAGAGAAAACACATTCAATACCTGTACACTGAAAATTATAAAATATTCCAAAGGAAAATGTTTAAAGACCTAAATAGATGATCACATAGTCAATGCTATGGATCTGATAGCTTAATACTGTTAAGATGTCAGTTCTCCCAAAATTGATCTACAGAATTAACACAATCCCAATCAAAATCACAATTGGCCTGTTTTTTTGTTTTGTTTTGTTTTGTTTTCTGAGACCTAGTCTCACCCTGTCACCTAGGCTGGAGTGCAGTGGCGTGATCTCTCACTGCAACCTCGGCCGCCCAGGTTTATGTGATTCTCCTGCCTCAGACTCCCGAGTAGCTGAGATGACAGGTGCCTGCCACTGCACCCGGCTAATTTTTGTAGTTTTTAGCAAAGGCAGGGTTTCACCATTTTGGCCAAGCTGGTCTTAGAACTTCTGACCTCGTGATCTACCCCCATCGGCTTCCCAAAGTTCTGGGATTACAGGCGTCAGCCACCACGCCCGGCCACAATCGGCCCTTTTAAAAGAACAAAATTGTTAAGATTTGCCCTACCATATTTCAAGACGTCCTCAAAAGTCACATAATCAACACAGTGATTTATGTAGAGACACATAGATTCATGGAACAGAATAGTCAATTTTGACAATGGAATACTAGTTAGCACTTAAAAAACAACAACAACAACAAAAAACCCAAACTATGGATACATGCGACAACATGGACATAACTCAAAAACATTATCCAAACTGAAGAAACCATACACAAAAGATAAAATACTATTCATTTATGTTTATATGAAGTCTCAGGAAAAGCAAAGTTATAATAATAGAAAGCAGATTCGCAGTTGCCAAGGCTCAGGGAGAGAAAGGAGGGAATTAACTGCAAAAAGCCATGAGGGAACTTTCTGAGCTGTTAGAAATGTTCTGTATCTTTATTGTGTCGGTGATCATACTACTGTATACATTTGTCAACAGTCATTGAATTATACACTTAAAATTGGTGAATTTTATTGTATATAAATGTTTCCATAAAACTGAAAAAAATAAAGATGGAACCAATAAACATAGAAAAGTACAACAAGAATTCATGAAACAGAAAAATAAAAGAAAGTTTTATCTTTGATAAAACTAATAAAGTGGACAAACCTCTACAGGACTTACCAAGAAAAGGAAAGGCAAACTAAAAATATTACGGGGAAATATTGCTACAGATAAGGTTGAGTGAATGCTATGAACACAAAAGAGGAAAAGCCCTCTCAGTAGGGTCATGTGGCTTAGTCATACGATGGACTGCTGTTCTGCAGTTAAAATGAATGAACTGAATCTGTGTGCATCTAAAAATCATGGAAACATACCTTTAAAATAAAATACAAATTGCAAAAGGATACACACAATTGTATTGATTTGCGTAGATGTTAAACAATAGTATATATTGTTTATGCAAGCATACATATATAGAAAAAAATTTAATATGTGAGATTTAGAATGCCAGTTTACCAACTTCAAGATACAGGTTTCCTCTGGAAGGAAAAAAACCTGAAGGAATGAGAGATAGGGATACAAAAGGGAACCTTGGCTATATCTTTATTGTTTTATTCCATTTGTGTTATAAAGAAACTGGCAAAAAGAGCTGAAGGCAAAAAAAGCAAAACATTATTATCTTTTCGGCATTCTGGTCAGTACTTGTCTGTTATATTACTTTTGGTATATTTTAAATGTTTCATAATTTGAAATAATCTGAGGGTTGATTAAAGCCAGCCATTACTATAACCTTCTGAATAGTGATCATATATGTGAATAATCTCACAATTGACATAGCTACTAGATTTATAGACAAGAGCCAATACATTTCAGTTTTATCAGTAAGCTTTATCGGAAGTATTAACAAATTGAGAATTATATTGGTAGATCCTTAGTTACAATTTTTTTACTGATTCCTGAAGAAGGCCAGAGTTAACACTAGTATCGGAGAGATAATTTCAACATGTCACTAAATGGCAGATATTAAAGGCCATATCATGATTAATTGTTGCTAAGGGTGAATGAGTGCCCTGTGATCCTGTCCTTGCAAATGAGGTCAGAGAAATGCCTGTGCTTAGAAAAGAGTCAATGTGATAAAAATCCAACCAAGAATTAATTGTACCATGTCCGTCCTGTATCTTAGCACTTATCACTTTGAATCATAATTGCCTGTCTGTCTGTATGCTTGGCACACAATAAATAATTAACTGGCTAACTACTCTCCAGGAAAGTAAGTCCCATGAGTAGAGGGATTGTGTCTATTTATCCCTAGCTCCTAATATGGTGGACCTCACACAGAGTAGGCACCAGCACACATTTTTTGAATGGCTGTAGGGGGAGGTAAGATGCTGCTACTTCCATAAAAATTTCCTAGATCTTCATCTGAAAAGATCTCTTCCTCTCAAATTTATAACTCTTCTTAGAATGTTTGACATGTTTCTTGTAGTTACTTATATTTATGCATCATTTCCATAACTACATCGTATTTCCTTTCAAGTTTCTTGAGAGCAGGGAATATTTTCTTTATGTAATTTATTACAGAATGATGGAAAGTAGAAAGCAGATGAAAATCTTAAACCTAAAATTAATTCATTTAAGCACTTTTCTAAATTCAGTGGAATTATATTGACCTTCAAGTAAGCAAGTTTGAATCATTTTAAGTGAATTTCACTTGCATGCATTAAGTTATTTGGTAGCAAAGAAATGGACTATAATATGTCATGCCATGCCACCTACAGGGCTAGCCGCTTGTTTACTCAGCTATTTCCTGTTAAACCCTAATGAACAAAGACAGCTGCCAAACATTTTCTGGGTCATTTGTTCTGTTTGTAAACAGAAAGTGTACAATATTTAACAAGTTGTAATCATTTGCAAACGAGATTTACGCAGAATGAAAGAATTACAAAAGAGAGAAGGGAAATGAATGCAAGTCTTAAGTGCTTAATGACCCCATTAATTGAGAGGGAGGTAATTGGAGAAATTAAACAGAAGAGGTAATGGCCTTAGAGTTATTAACCTATTCTGAGAGTACTGCTAATGCTTACCAGGTGGTTTTCTTCTAAACTGAAAGTTGAGAGTCAGTGTACCTTAATACAATAGTTCTTGAATCTGGCCAATCCTAAGAATCACCTGGAAAGCTTTTGAACAACACAAGTCCCCCGAGATCCTCTTCTTAGTTTCTTAATCAAAATCTTCAGGGTGGGGCTCAAGCATATGGATTTTTAAAAGCTGGTCAGGTGATTCTTTAAATTTTTTGATAAAAAGCAGGCTCAGTTTAGACATTGCTTTAGAATAAGATTTCTCAGCCTTGGCACTGACACAAACAGGAGGCATAGAAATACTAGGTAGAAAAGGGTGGGGTCCCTGACAAGCATTCTGCCCTTAAACCTGGGCCCGCAGCCCCAAACGAGAACTTCACAACCCTGTTTTCACGCCTGAATTCTGCCTTTTCAAAAACCACTCTGGCCCACCACACCCCTAACCCTGTACCCATAAAAAGCCCAAACTCCAATGGCAGAGGAGCAGAGCAGTGCATCAGAGGAGAGAAGAGAAGAAGCATCTGAACATCTGCACATCAGAGACTATGGTTGGAGAGGAGTTTGGCCATCCCAGGCTGAACTCCAGGGGAAGATTATCTTTCCACTCCATCCCATTTCCAGCTTCCCATGCCACTGAGAGCCACTCCCATCGCTCAGTGAAATTCTCCACATATACCACCCTTCAATCTGCTCATGTGACCTGATTCTTCTTGGACACTGGACAAGAATTTGGGACACACTGGGTGTGGGAACCCAAAAAGGCTGTCACACTGACACTTCACTGAGCTGTTTAACATTTAGGCCATCAGTGGATGGCAAAGCTAAAAGACCACTGTTTGTAGTACATGCCCTCTGGGGTTTTAGAGGTTGCTGACAACCCCTAGACACTGCCGCGGGCAGGTACAGGGTTCATTCCTGCGGACACCCAAAGGCACTCACCCCAGCTCCTGCACCGGCTCACATTTGTGCTCCCCTTCCCGCAAGGGGTTTGAGCATGGTGGAGGAGTAAACGAGCCACACCCCTGTTGCAAGTCCCACAAAGGTATCAAGGGACTCTCCCATCTGAGCACTATTGACAATTTAAGACAGCTAATCATGGTGGAGGCTGCCCTGTGCCTTGCAGAATGTTTAGGAGCATCTCTGGCCTCCACCCAGTGGATGCCTCCCTCCCCTAGATTATAAAAATCAAAATGTCTCAAGACATGGCCAGGTTCTTTTGGGAGGTAAAAATCACCACCAGTTGAGAACCTCTGCTTTCATGCTCTGGAACAACACTGACAGAATTTGCTGCAATAAGGTGAGCAGTCTCTGTCTGTACTGTCTAATACCAAAGCCATAAACTAAATGTGGTGATTGAGCCCTTGAAATGTGGCTAATGCTGGGCATGGTGGCTCACACATGTAATCCCAACACTTTGGGAGGCCAAGACAGAAGAATCGTTTAAATCCAGGAGTTCAAGTTTAGCCTGGGAAAAAATAGAACCCATGTTACAAAAAAAAATTTTTTTTTCAATTTTCTGGGCATGGTGGTGTGTGCCTGTAGTTAGCCCCAGCTACTAGGGAGGCTGAGGCCAGACGATTGCTTGAGCCTTGGAGGTCAAGGCTGCAGTGAGCCATGATCACACCACTGCATTCCAGCCTGAATGACAGAGTGAGACCCTCTCTCAAAAAACAAAACAAAAAAAGAAAAAAGAAAAGAAACACAGTAAGGAAAAAAAAAAAGAAGTATGGCTTGTGTGATTTGGAACTGAATTTTAAATTCTATTTTATTTTAATTTTAAAAGCAGGACATAATTTGTGGCCATAATGTTGGACAGCACAGCTTTACAAGATTGAGATCTGACTGTAGGCAATGAAATCAATACAATTTCCTCCTAAGTGCTTCTGAGACCTGCCATGTATGTATAATTTACAAGAATAGAAAATCTACCTACCCCCCTGTATGAATAAGAAAAATATCTTAAGACATTATAACTAAAAGAAAGTTTACTAGAAGTTTTGTTTTCTAAGGGCTACCTAGGAAATACTGTCTGTTACCACCATTGATATCCAGATTATGCAGTCTGGCTAGGGATAGCCCCTTTCAGTCCCAACCATGAACTGCTTTTACTGTCCTTAACATTTTCTTCTGAAAAGTTCTCACTGTTGCCTGTTTTCTCTCAATTCTTAACTAATTAAATATACAATTACCATATGACCCACAATTTCACTCCTAGGTATATATTCAAGACACATGAAAATATGTATTCACAAAAACACTTCTACATGAATGTTCATAGCAGCATTATCCATAATAGCCAAAAAGAGGAAATAACCCAAATGCCCATCAACTGAATGGATAAACAAAATGTGGTATATCTATACAATGGACATTTTTTGGCAATAAAAAACAATGAACTACCTCTGTTATGTGTTACAACACAGACAAACCTTAAAAACAGTATGCTAAGTGAAAGAAGCCAGTAACAAGCCACTACATATTACATAATTCCATTTATGCGAAATGTCCAGAATGAGGAAAAATCTACAGAGACATAAAGTAGATTATTGATTGCCTAGGGCTTGGGTAAATGGGGAGATTTGGTGGTAATGGCTATTGGGTATGGCATTTCTTTTGAAGGTGATGAAAATGTTCTAAAATTAAATTGTGGTGACAGTCGCACAACTCTGTGATTGTACTGAAAACCATTGAATTGTATCCTTTAGTTGTGTGAATTATAGGGTACATGGATTATATCGCAAAAAAGCAGTTTAAAAATCTGTCAGTATAATCTGTCACATTAACAGATCCAACATGAAAATCTGCATGATCATACCAATTGGTGCATAATATTGATTTCTGAAGTGGAAGTGGCCTTTGGAAATGCTATTCCAAAAATAGTCTCTCCACTGGCTACCACTCTTCTCATTTCCAGGAGAATTGAAGTGGCCCTGCATTGTGTCCAAGCTTGGGCCGACAATCCTTGAGCAAGGCCCTTCCTCAACAACAAGTCATCCCACTCTAAAGATCCTACTATAGGTCCACAGCCTGCAACTGAAAGGCCCATCCTTGTAATTCCTGAGTTCTTTCAGCCTCTCCAGACCAGAGGAATAATGGACACGTGAACATCACCAATGAGAAAAGACAAAAAGATAAGAGGATGCCAATATCCAGTCTAATTTTGTCGTGAGCCAGGCTGGTCAGACCTTGCCCTGGATGGAAAGTGCTACGTCATGGAAAATAAACAGCTTCATCAGGGCATGAAAGGATGACATTCACTTTTAGGGTCTTGAGCTCTCTCTGTAGCCCCAGGTAGAGCCCATTCTCCAACTTTAAACTCACTAAACTCAGATAATTTTACAGGAAATGAATATGTTTCTAGGTTTTTTGTTATGAAGTGACAAATCATACTGAAAATAAGTGCCAGGCTCATGCTGTGTGAGCACTGACAGTTCAGAATTCCTTGAAGTACACAGAAGGTGGGGAAGGGAAAATAGCAAATGTCAAGGGAAGTAAAATCGTACATAATATAAACAAAAAATTATCTAAGCAATTATGCTGTTAGCCTCCAGAAGACAATGTCACATGAAGCTAAACTAAACAATTTAAGTGGTTAGATGGATATCTGTTTTGAAATTATATGAAGAGAAGGACATTGGAAGACACAAAGAACTGGCTTGTTAAAGAAAATTGGGTAGGGAGGTATACCAATTCGGTGGACAGAGCAGTGACGATAGATTTCAAAACAGTGGCACAGGCCAGTGTTAACTCGTTTCTGACCTTACTTCCATTCACCGGGGGTGCTGATAGATACACAGAGCTAAGTCCTTTGGAATGGTTCCGGGAAAAGTTTGATTTATTTAGAAGGCCAAGTGTCATCCTAAAGATAAGCTGTATCAACTGTGCTCTGAATTTCTTAAATCTAGATATAGTGGCAGCCTTCCCTGACCTTCAGTGTCAGGCTGGATTAGGTACTGCTTCTTCTGTGTTCTGACAGCACCCTGGATGTACCCTTAGTATAGCACTTAATGTATTATTTTTGAGGATTGTTATTTACCTGCCTTCCCCATTGGACAGCGAATTTCTCAATAACTGAGACTTATTGTTGGCATTCCTGTGGTTTTCAGTTATCAAGGGCCTCTTATCAGAGTTTATAGGCAAGCAAAGTTTCTCATCTCTGGTGGGCAGTGTTTTACTTTCAGGTGTTCCACGGGCCAATTGGCTTCTTCCCAGATTAGGTAAATCAAAGAGTAATGCCATACCTGGACTCTGCTGCAGACCTGGTGGTGAATCAGGCTGTTCTACAATACTGAGTTCCATTAGCATTTGAGCTGAGCTCCAAAATGGATGCCTGCTACAAAACTGCTCACTTGAGTGGGTTCAATATCATTATATTGGCTTCCATTCCAGTGGTTTTCCCTTGGCATTGTCACAGAGACTTCAGGCATTGGAACTGCACCCCTTCCCCATAGGCACCCTGGTAAGCTTTTGTTATTCCAGCCACGTTTATGTAGGATGCTAAAGAAACAAATTGCTCAGGGACACTCATAGAGCCTGAAAGAATTCATGCGCCTTCCCTGTTGCTTTGCATCATGGGAGGTTATGTCTAGGAGGCAGGATAATTTGGCTGTTGAACATTCAAATTTATGTCTCAGATCATAAATTTGATCATGTACCCAGGTCCCAGATATGAAATCAGAAAGTTTATGATGTTCCCTACATGCTCCACATCCCCAGACCTAATCCCCCATCTTGTTGTCTTTTTTGTTTCTTTAACCCATTCCCTTTCTCTGAGCAGAACTTATCAATGACATAATGGATTATCTGAGCAAGAAGTGTGTTTTCATCAAAACTTCAGGTTATGATCTTTCCACTTACACCAACAAAATAAACATTACAGCAGACACAGTTTCTTTTCTCTGTGTGTCAGTGCTGACACTATCTCGGTTTGAAAAAAAAGAGCAATAAATAAAGTCCATGTGTGTCACCAAAGTAGCACCGGCCTGTTTGAGATAGTAATTATCACCAGAGCTATAAGAAGTCCTTTTGGGAACTCAGTCCTCCTGCTCTTGCTACCTCTAGAGATCAGAGAGAGGGAAAAAGACATGCACTGCTCTTTTTTCTGGGAACACACACAGATGGACTTCGGATTGAAGAAATCTGTGTTTGTCAAAACCTTTGGCCAAAGTTATAAATCTATGTGCTGCGTGGCAGGGATGTCTTTGACTCTGGAACAAAGAACAAAGAGCATTTTTGTTAGTCATGCTGAGGAAAACACTGAAGAAGCAGAAAGCCCAGGAGTGTTGAGACCACCCCGCCTGTGCTAGAAGAGCACCCTGCCTTCCCTTTTAGCTTCTCAAAGAGAAGCTTCTGTGAGAGTTCTAGCTCCAAATCTGAGGTTTTGAACAATAAAACTAGTATCAAAATCATCCCCCAGACCCCACAAGTCCACTTTTAATGATGATAAGTTTAGACTTTTCATAGACTCATAAAACGTTAAAGTAGCCAGCAAACACCCTGGTGCTTTGTTTCATTGTTGAGCTGAGTGACGAAGATCCAACATCACAAAGCCCCCAAAATTCCCACTATACTTGGCAAGATTCTTTAATATACATACATATTTTTTGTTTCACAAATATATTTTCATCACAGTCCATTTAATATAAATATAAAATATAAAATACTAATATAAAAGTACTAGAAGAGGCCGGGTGTGGTGGCCTAAGCCTGTAATCCCAGCACTTTGGGAGGCCGAGACGGGCAGATCACGAGGTCAGGAGATCGAGACCATCCTGGCTAACACGGTGAAACTCCGTCTCTACTAAAAAATACAAAAAACTAGCCGGGTGAGGTGGCGGGCGCCTGTAGTCCCAGCTGCTCAGGAGGCTGAGGCAGGAGAATGGCGTGAACCTGGGAGGCGGAGCTTGCAGTGAGCTGAGATCCGGCCACTGCACTCCAGCCTGGGTGACAGAGCGAGACTCCGTCTCAAAAAAAAAAAAAAAAAAAAAAAGTACTAGAAGAAAATTTGCATATTCCCATCACAGCACATTTTGTTTGTTATGCTTTTTTGTGATTAAAGACATAATTGACATGGTAAATCTTACAGAATAAAAAAGAATAAAATGTGGGTCTCAACTTTTTATTTGTCAATCCTGACATTTGCAGCTGATTTTACAAAACATTAAAGCATACTTGGAGACGGACCTTGTTTGAGATGGGTCGTATATTACAATAGGCTGTAAAAGATTGTGAAATCAAGCCAGCTCCATGGTAATGTGCACAGCACACATCTTCTGTGAAGCTCTGGCAGTGCCAAGAAATTCTTGTACTCCTAATTGGCCAAATCCTGCTTTCAACACTTGCAGATCATAGCTCACAATCAGTAGAGGGCTTCCAGAGGTGTGATATTACCCCTGAGTTCTTATCACAGACACTAAAATTCAGGCAGTTAAACTCAAGAGAAAACAACTGGGTAGTGAAAACAGAAAAATGATCGACATTTGTGGATTTCTGTTGTTGATCCTGCACTGATTAGGAGCCTCCAGCTGCCCTGCAGAAGGAAAGAGGCAGATCTTTGAAGGATGGTTTCTAACAACTTGTGAAGTTACCTGGGGTTAGACAGGAGTTCTGGTAAGAATGAGGATCAGCTTGGTGCTAAGCCAGGTTCTGTTGGCCTTAAATTCATGTATTTATTGAAATGTTACCTGGTTTGGAATGATCTTCAGTTGTCCTGTAAGCTCTGTGGGACCCCATGGGCCATCTGAAGAAGTCTACTTAAAGATATTGGCCCCCTGGATCTGGGATTGATGTGTACACCCCTGCCTTTTTCACCTTGCTTTCCATGGCATTCTTCAATTTCCAAGTCTGAAATTTAAAAGCAAAAAATTGGCACTCTGCTGGCTTCAGTTTCATCATCTGTGCAATGACGGGTTGGACGGGATTATCTCTGAGTAGTCTCCTCAGCTCTGCATTCTGTGCTCCATCCTTCTAAAGACTAAATATCCTGCATCAGGCAGGAACAGTGTGATCACTACTCCAGGTCACCACTTCTGGCCTGTTGGAAAAGCTGGGATATTTACTAAAGTGACGCTTCTGTGCTTCAGTGATTGCCCCACAAAATCCAGTTCTTCACTTGTCATTTACTGTGTAAGAGGCTAAGGCCTATGACAAGGGGGCTTCAAAGAAAGGAGAATGAAAGAAAGCAGATGTAGGTGAGGCAATACTTTTGCTTTTTTTTCAATAATTTGCTTCTTATTTTTGTCTTTTTGAGTTTCAGATGCATATCACTTATTAACTGATTGCCACTTTTGTTTACATAGCATACTGCCTTCATTTCTCAGCTAGCAATTTCTTAAATGAGTTCTAGAATAGTTTTCTCCTAATTTCAGCATTCTCCTGACAAGGTCTTTAGAGCGCTTGGAATGCACACTAATTTTCAAAAAGGTTTGTTATGTTAATCTCTAACAACTGTGAGGTGGAAAGCTCTAATATTCCTTCTTTTGAATAGTGAGGAAAGTATTGAACAGCTCAAGACAGCAGAATTGGTCTTGCATTCAAGGTCACTAAATGGTGTACAAATACAGTTCTGAAGGAGAGAGGAGGGACTGCCCAGCATGAATACAGTCACATGAATATCTAATTTTCCTACAGATTGCTCTAAGGCAAATAGCTCATTGGTGGCAGCATCTACATAAATACCCAGAGAATTTTGTTTCTTCACCAGATATCTTCCTTCTACCCTTTTTATCTTAAGTCAACTCCCCTGTCCCCACTTTATGACCCACCACTGACAACACGTAACACTTGGACATCGAAATTGTCCCATTTAGGCTGGGCACAGTGGCTCACGCTTGTAATCCCAGCACAAGGAATTTGGGAGACCGAGGGGGGCGGATCACGAGGTCAGGAGGTCGAGACCAGCCTGACCAACATGATGAAACCCCATCTCTACTGAAAATACAAAAATTTGCCAGGTGTGGTGGCACGCGCCTGTAATCCCAGCTACTCAGGAAGCTGAGGCAGGAGAATCACTTGAACCCAGGAGGCAGAGGTTGCAGTGAGCTGAGATCATACCACTGTACTCCAGCCTGGGTGACAAAGTGAGACTGTGTCTCAAAAAAAATGAAAAAAAGAAAAGAAATTATCCCGTTTAGTCTCAGGTCAAAAGTGTAAATCCTTCAAATCTCCCAGAAGAGCTGAAGAAAACCAGCTCAACGATAATACAGAAAGTTAACTGGTGAGGTTAACTCAGAAACCCCAGATGAATTAGGTCATCTCTGACCCCTCCCTTGAAGACCTCGTGAACTCTGAGGGTATAAAATGGAATTGAGGGTTGGGGGCTGCATTCTCCAGAGATCGAGGATGAAGGAGTTGAGAAAACAAGCTTCATCCCCTAACCCCAAAGAACAATTTACCTCACTAGTACAAAGCCGTTTGGTAGAATCTATGTTTTAGAATCAGGTAACTTGAAGAAACGATGTGAAGTCATCCAGTTATTTCATCCCCTACTTTCAAATAACTAACAAGGGCGCACTGAATTACTTCCTTGCCTTCAGACATGTACTAGGACGAACTCTATAGCATTCTTCAGGACTTGCATTATTTCAAAAAGTCCTTTGGTAATCCTTTCCAATGTCTGACCAACACCTACCAGCCAGTTAATATCTAACCTAAACACTTCCTGGTACTTATTGAAGCCATTTATTTTCTTTGATACCTTGGGAGGCATGGGAGAGCAGCAGGTCTCCTTTTCAGGAATCTTTCTCAATGCGTGAACTGCCCTTACTATAATGCAGAGTGAGTGAAACATTCAAGGGAGAATCTCAACGTGAATCGTTTAATTCTCAAATAATAAAGGTAATCTGGTAAAGTTATAGTTTTGACTTTTCCACCTACTAGCTCTGTGCTCTTGGGCAAGTGATGTAGCATCTCTAAACTTCAATGTATTCTTTTGTAATGTAGCTGTAATACTCAAACCAAAGATTATTATAAATATTCAAAAGCATAATGTATGCAAAAAATGGTCAACTGTGAAGCACAATACCAATACTAGGTATAGTAATAGTTATCAATTTGTCATGAGGATTAAGTCAGAAGAATCATGGTGAAATAACAAGTGTTGGGAAAGTATGGAGAATCTGGAACTCTTGGGCATTGCTAGTGGGGATGTAAAATGGGACAGCAGCTATGAAATTAATATTGCAGTTCCTCAAAAAAAGTAAACATTGCCAGTAATTCCACTCCTGGATATACATCCAATAAGAGGTGACTCAAACAGATATTTGCATACCAGTACTCATAGCAACATTATTCACAATAGCCAACAGGTGGAAACGATCAAAATATCCATTAATGACTAAACAGATAAGCAAAAAGTCATATACACACACACACACACACAATGGGATATTCTTCAGCCTATAAAAAGAATGAAGTTCTGACATATGTTAAAACATGGATGAACCTTGAGGACATTATGCTAAGTGAAATAAGTCAGACACAAACGGACAAAGATCATGTGATTCCACCTATATAAGGTACCTAGAGTAGTTGAACTCAAAGAGACAGAAAGTAGAATGGTGGTTTTGCCAGGGGATGGGGAGAGCTTGTTTAATGAGTAGAGAGTTTCAGTTTGGATGAAAAGTTCTAGGGATGGGTGGTGGCTGCACAATAATTTAAATGTACTTAATGCCACTTAACTAGATATTATACAATAGTTAAAAGGATAAATTTCATGTTATGTATATTTTGCCACAATTTTAAAAAGAAGCAATGGTCACTACATGGTCCTTACTTGGCAGAGGACTGGGGGATACAGATACAAAAGAAAAGATATAGGAGTTACCATTTCGTTAGGGATACTGGATAAACACATAAAACAATCAAGACTGATAGACAACTACTTTGTGATTCAAAGCTACTGTAAGAGGGGAAAGGAGAGGTAGTGAGCATGCTGGATTAGAGTGAAAAAAGAAGGGCTGCTTCATGGACATGCAGACCTGGGTTATACATAGGTCTTTGATGGGCACAAAACATAAAACAACAACAACAACAAAATCCTTGATTATCTTCAGGCCTCAGAAGCATTTTTCTAGCAACTAGTACTTTGGGCTTCACCCTGGAAAACAGCCACTTTCCTCCAGTACCAACTTGAACTCCAGGGATCCTATGAAATATTAATTCATTAGCATTTTATATTGCATAACACCTTCATGCCAAGAGACTGCCCAGAGAGCCAGAGAAACTCTAGCTAGACAATCTTAAATACATGTTTAAAATTGGGACCTGGGAGAAATGGCATAGAGAAAATCCAAAGGCCAGGTATTGATTGACAAATTATCTGGGGTAAGCTGAGATAAGCAACAGTAAATCATTAATGTCACTAAAGACCTGCAGTTCAATCCAGAGGAGCACAGTCTTTTCAGTGTGTCAAAAAAGATGCAGCTCTGCTTTGGTGATGGCAGAAAGAGGTTATGAAAGTAGATTTTTTAGACAGGGTGACATCAGGCTGGGTAATATAATGGGAAGAGCATGGACTTTAGTGACAGACAAATGTGGATTCAAATGCCACTGATATCACTTGCTACCTTGTGAATTTGACAATTGTTCCACTTCTCTTAGCGTCTCATATGGAGAGTAAAAACACCCACATCACTGGGTTTGGGACAAGATGATGACAATTTATATAATGTCCTTCACACATAAAGGACACTTTAATAATGAGAAAAAATAGTGATAAGCTTTTCAATGGAGGCAGCTGTGATTACTTCTATATTCTAATAAAAATATTATAATAGTGCTAACATATATAGCACTAACATTATCCCCAGAACTATTGTAAATACTTTATGTTATAGACTCTTAACTTTGGAACATTCCTGTGAGATAGAAACTGTGGTTATCCCCACTTTACATTTGAAGACATTGAAGCACAGAGAGGTTAGGATATTTGCCAAAGTTCACACAGCTAATAATTATTGTTGCTGGTGCAATGATGTAGAGCAGAGAGAAAATTTAATAGGCTCCTAAGAAATGAATTCATTACAGGAAATTAGGACCATAGTAAGAATACATCCCTCAAAAAGGCACCAGGCCCTAATAAGTCATGGCATATAAATTATTAAAGACCCAAGGAAAAGCTGAAAACTTCCCAGTTTGCATCTAGCATAAACACAATGCAAAAATTGGACAAAATTAAGATGAAAACGAAAACTATAAACCAATAAAACATTTTAATATACTTACAAAAATTATAAGCAAAGTCCAGCATTGCATTAAAAGGATACCGTTTCATGGTCTTATTTAAATATAGTTCTCCTTCAAGGACTCTACTAAAAACATGAAACTTTAATTTTAATAAATGAGATGATTAGAGAAGACAAAAGAAAATGTATCTTTAAATCCCTACGGCAGATAATAGAAAGGCTTTTTATGGTCATATTAAGTTTCTATACAGCACTAATTCCATAAATAAAGAAAATGAAATAGAAATTGCCATGTGAAATTAATATTATACTTTATTTCATACATATGGCCATTAAATATTTAAAGATGAAATGTACCAATTTTTATTACTTAAAGCTCTCATATTTTTGGTAATTTTGGAATTCAAAAGTTTTAGTATTGATAAACACATAGTTAAGTATGTATGTTTTCCCAATTAGTAATGAAAAAGAAACAGATCACCTATAAAGATTTGGGTTCCTTTTTGTTTACAGTAAGACTATAACTCTAAAAAAGACTTTCCTGTATAAGATTGTACCTGAAAAATACCAAACATACTCCAGAGGAATGTGGCATTGGCTCGGTTCCTTACTCTTTCACCTAATACAAGTTACTGAAAGTAAAATGTAGCCTGGAATACTTCCAAAATCCATGGAGAAATGGAAAGATATTCTGCTTGTAAGAGACTGACATAAGGCATGCTATTTTAGTTTCTTATTATAGAAGCCATTCGATGAAGAATTTTATGAATTAATGGACTACTTAGAAAACATTAGAACAAGATATTATTAATCAAAACTTGTGGAATATAGAAAACTTTACAGCCCCAAATGCCTTCTAATTAAAGAAAAAATGAACAGCCCTCACAGAATTAGAAAGGGAACAACAAAATAAAATCAAGGAAAGCAAAAGAAAGGAATTAATAAAAATAAAAGCAAAAATAAATAAGTTAGAAAATGGTAAAATTGTGAAGTTAGAACTCACATACTTTGACAACACATGAGCCCTTAGAAACTGTAATCAATAAGAGCAGGTGCATGGCAGGAATTTAAAAACTGATATAACCAATGACAATCTAATAAAATTGAACAAAGATTAAATGAAAAGAGAGGACATAACATAAATATTACAATCTTAATGAAAAGAATGAATAGATCAATAACACTAGAGGAAATTAGAACGATAGTAAATATATATATATATATGTTCTTCAAAGGGCATGAGGCCCTAATAACTCATGATATATAAATTGTTAAAGACCAAAGAAAAAGCTGATAAACTTCTCAGTTTGCATCTAGCATAAACTCAGTGACAAAATTGGACAAAGATAGGATTAAAAAAGAAAACTATAAACCAATGAAACACTTGAACATACACAGAAATTATAAACAAAGTGAAATCCAGCATTGCATTAAAAGAATACCATCTTATGGTCATATTTAAATATAGTTCTACTTTAAGGATTCTATTAATGTAATAATTGGAATTTATTACACATAAAGATTTAAAGGGAACATCTATACGATACAGTTAATAGGTGTGAAAATCTTTAATAAAATTTAACACTCATTTCTGATTAAAACAACAACAAAGCCACTGGGTAAGTTAGAAATAAAAGGAATCTTCTTAACTCAAAAAGCATATCTCAGGGCGGGCGCGGTGGCTCATGCTTGTAATCTCAGCACTTTGGGAGGCCGAGGAGGGCGGATCACGAGGTCAGGAGATCAAGACCATCCTGGCTAACACGGTGAAACCCCGTCTCTACTAAAAACACAAAAAATTAGCCAGGCGTGGTGGCGGGTGCCTATAGTCCCAGCTACTAGGGAGGCTGACGCAAGAGAAGGGTGTGAACCCGAGAGGCAGAGCTTGCAGTGAGCCCAGATCGCACTACTGCACTCCAGCCTGGGCGACAGAAGGAAACGAGACCCTCTCAAAAAAAAAAAAAAAAAAAAAAAAAGCGTATCTCCCAGATTATCTAAAGGAAACTGATACTTTGCTCCTGTCTTACCTTGAAAAGCTTATTTCTCACTTGAGTGTCAGTTCAAGGCAAAACATTCAGCAGGCAGCTTTCAAGTCCCCCATGCAGTCTTTCCAGTCCTTCAGAACCCTGGCATCTCCTGGCCCCATATCTTAGAAACTTTTCATCTACATCCAGCCTTCAAAAAGGATGAAGTACAAATGAAGGCTTCTATGGGCGTGGCAAGCATGGCTGTTGACACTGCCCCAAAAAGAACTTAGTCTCCTGGCTCTACCTAACTGAAGGAGGCAGGGAGATGGACTCTAGCTGTGTGCCCAAAGGGAGAACTGGAAGATTGTTTTGGTGGACACTTTGTGCTCTCTGCCGCAGTCAGCTTCTCTGGCTACTATATACCTTCACATACCCTTCTTCACACTCATCTTCCCCCAAAGGAAGATGACCCCAAACCCCAGGCAGTTACTGAACTCATCTCAAAAGTCAAGAACTCAGTGCTGCACATTCCAGTACATCAAATATGGATATGGTTCGTTATGATTTGATGAACTACCAAGTAAACATGTTAAATGCTCTTCTACATCTACCCACCCAAAACAAATTAGTGGAGCAGTAGAACAACTGCAATTAAAAACTCCTATTTGGAAAAGGGAGAATGGAAAACACACGAAATCTCACCTTAAACCAAAAACTAAAGTCCTTGTAGATCTATATCTGAATATGAAATATCTAAATATGAAAGAGTGAACCATGAAATTTCAGATGGTAATACAGGAAACTTTTTAAATTGTGGAGTAAAAAGGCCTCATGAGCGTGACACAACAACCAGAAATCTTAAAGTAAAAAATGAACAGTATTTGTCCTCATTAAAATGTAAAACATCTGTATCTCTGAAGATACCTGAAATGAAATTAAAAGGCACATGTAACAAATATTTACAAAGTAGGTAACAATTGCTTATTATCCCTAATATCAATAAAAAAGGAAACAACACAAAATAAAAGTGGAGGCTTTCACTTTCAAGATGGAACACTAATGGCACAATGATATCCTCTCCTTTTTCAGCTTCTGTCCTTCCACTCTAAGCCTTAAGTTATTTTTTAAGTATATGAATATATAGCTTGTTTTCTAAATTCAAAGAGAGATTTTGGCTAATCAAAATGATGAGAAATCCCTGAAAGTCTAAAAGTACACAGGCTGAGTTTGCAGAGAGTAATTGTAGCCTGGAATTTGTACTGGAAACTTTTAAAAAGTCCCACCACAGAAGACGGGAGCATCACCAAGGGTACCCATGCTTAGAGGTGGTAGAAGGTAGGACAAGACAGGAGGTGAAAGCTAATGCAGATGATAAGAAAATAAGTTGAGGCATCCACACTGGTCATGCCATGTACATTCCACTCTTTACCTCTCTACCAGTTCAAGTCTGTCATTGCACAGAATCCAGCCTAAGAATGAGGGGCAGGGCCAGCAATACCCATCCCAACTTTCCCTCATTCTCACTGAAAACAGTGAGGAGCACAAACCTCAAAAGCTGTTTCTATACCTTCCCTAAGGCTGGCTGTGGGAGTGTAAGTGTAAGGAGTCTAGGAGGGAATTCAAACCACCAAGATGAGCCCACGTGGAGAATCAACAACATTTAGCATGTAGCCTCCATAAAAAATACATATAACAGCCCAACAGAATTACAACTATGAAAAATTTAATAGATGGTAAGAAAAGGACTTTTTTTTTTTTTTTTTGAGATGGAGTCTGGCTCTGTCACCCAGGCTGGAGTGCAGTAGCCGGATCTCAGCTCACTGCAAGCTCCACCTCCCAGGTTTACGCCATTCTCCTGCCTCAGCCTCCCGAGTAGCTGGGACTATAGGCGCCCGCCACCTCGCCCGGCTAGTTTTTTGTATTTTTTAGTAGAGACAGGGTTTCACCGTGTTAGCCAGGATGGTCTCGATCTCCTGACCTAGTGATCCGCCCGTCTCAGCCTCCCAAAGTGCTGGGATTACAGGCTTGAGCCACCGTGCCTGGCCAGAACTTTTCTTAAAAAGTTTAATTAGTGTCTTCAAATATAGTATGGCATCAAAATAACGAATGAGGAGCTATCTGTGATAAAACAAACCAAAGTCAAACCCTGGAAATTTTTTTAAATGTAATTATTAAAATAAAATTTCAGTAGATGCAAATAGAAAAATGCTACACCTGGCAGGTATTAACAGTAGGATGAGAACAGCAACATCAGTATCAGACAAAATAGAATTGAAAGCCAAAGCATTAAAAGTATCAAAAGAGGGCATTTCACATTGTCAAATAATTTACCAGCAATATATAATGATCATGAACCTAAAATGCCTCAATATCATTTTGAAATACCTAAATATTTGGTAAAATCACAAAAGAAAACAAATACACATCACATCATAGGGGTCTGTTACAGTCTCCTACTATGATATACTATGAATAAAAATATAGAGTATTTAAATATAAAATTAATAAGTTTATGCTAATAGATATACATAGAACTTACACCTAATTGAGAATACACAGTTTATTTACTTAGATAACATTTACCAAAAAAATGCCCTTACAGAAGCCACAAAGGAAATTACAGCAAAATTTTAAATATATATATACAAACCACTTATCTTACCACAGTATGTTAAAATTAGAAATTTTTTAAAAAATGAACCCAGACAGCTAGATATTTTAAGTCACTTCTAAATAATTCATTGGATAAGAAAATAACAAAATTGAAGTTTCAAATTATTTTGGAATGAATGAAAATGAAAGCACTCCTGTCCTATACAGACTCTGTGTAGTCAACTTCACCCAATATCTGCTCAATAAATGGTACTGAAGAAAGGGAAAAGATTAGTGATGATCTTAATCATAACTAAAATACTATGTTCATTATCCTCTGATGAGGATGCCCTCATTGTAGAAAAATTTCTTTTTGAATGACAAAAATGATTTTAATATGCTGTTCTTAAAAACAATAGCTACATAGAAAGCAACTATCTAGGATAACTCAGTTATTAAAGAGTCCAGAAGCATTCAGAACTTTGTGAAGCTTTGCAATGGTTTACTGTATTCCAGCATTTCAAATCTTTTTTTAAACAAATAAATAGTAAAGTAAGTAAGAGAATAATGGAGTTAAATTTAGGCATAAACTCTAAACATAAAAGCAATGTACTATATGAAAGGTCTTTGAAATAAAACAGGATGGAGAGAAGGTGATTCTAATAAAATTTTATCTCCAGGGACATACATAATCAAATTCCTCCAGTATAAGTGCTTTTCAATTACATTCTTATATCTTATTCATTTGTGTGTATTCAGAGTGTTTTATTCTAAGACTCTATCTATGGCTGAATAAACTTCTTGGTATCTACAGGCTTTACATTTTAGTGGAATATTTGTATATAAATGTCTTCATCAAATTACTAAATCAATGACAATTTATGGAACATGAAGACCTGAATTAATAAAGTCGTTGAAGCAGAAGGAAAAGGCTTCATTGATCTTGAGTTCTTAAATATCAAGCTTTATGCATTCTGAACTTACATGAAAATACATTTCTAATGGCAAAAATTATAAGTATATAAGAAATAAAGATAGATTTATATCAAGGAGTTAGAGAAGACGAGGCTTAGGAGATAATTTGAAGCCTATTGGTATAGGGACTTGAAAACTTTAGTTTGAGTCGGACCTCAGAGATTATCCGATGTTCAGTTAATCCCTTAACCTTACACTAACAGGAACAGTGCCTCAAGAATCCCTCTAATATCTTATGACCCCTTCCTGGATAATGAGCACAAAATAGGATTCATAATGAGGAATCTGGCCTGTAGTCAGTGGGTAACCATTGGGGATTCTGAATTGAATTTAAAAAATGACACAGTCATACTTGTTTTTGGGGACATCTCTTATGATGAGTTTAGGATCAGCCAGGCTAAGGAGATCCTTGAAGCCAGTTAGAAGTCTCTTGTATTGTGTCAGATTTGAGGAATAAAAGCCAAGACAATAAAATGTCAAGCAACTAAATATCCCCCTATTAACATTCTGTAACTTTGAAAAAAACATTTATTTATTTATTTATTTATTTATTTATTTATTTATTTATTTATTTATTTATTTTGAGACAGAGTTTTGCTCTTGTTGCCCAGGCTGGAGTGCAATGGCATGATCTTGGCTCACTGCAACCTCCACCTCCTGGGTTCAAGCAATTCTCCTGTCTAGTTTTTTATTGTTATTATTATAATCATTATACTAAAAGAAATTTAGGATCCAATAGTGTCACATATAGAATGACAAGAGGAAAGTTGTCATTCTTGTCATTATTGAAGAATTCCACCAATGGAGAAAAATTACTTCGTAGGAAGAACACAGGTTTTGTAATCAGAGAGCATGTTCAAATATCAACTCAGCCACTTGCCAGCTAACTTCGATATTTCATCTGTCTTAGTGGAGGCTATCGTCCATGACAGCCTTCAGCACTATGATGTGTGATGTTATCCTAAGGCTCGAGCTGCTACTATTACCTTCCTCCTTGGGAAAGCGGCAGGGAAAGGGCGAACCTGGGAGTCCTAGCTTCATCATTAGTGTATATTCCTTCAGTTGCATTATTATTTGTTTTGGGTTTTGAGACCCCTATTTCGTGGGGCTCTGAGTATCCTCTGATATTCACCCAAAAGGCAAGATTCAGCCAACTTTTACAGTGTATTAGGAACACATCACTCAATTCCAAACCAATTTCAGTTTCCCTAATCTCACCTCTGAGCTCAACTCCCCTAGAACAATGTGGGCAATAAAACAGGGGTAAAACTAGAATCTCGTTTTCTCAAGTTATTTCCAAAAAGTTCCCCTTGATGCCTTCCCTTTCCAACATAAAGTGTTGAACTTCATCAAATTATAAAGCATTTGTACTTCAAAACATACCATCACGAAAGTAAGAGGACAAACCAAAGAATGAAAGAAAATATTTGCAAATCATATATCTGGCAAAGGACTTGTAGCCATAATTAAGAATTCTTAAAACTCAAGGATGGGCCGGGCGCGGTGGCTCAAGCCTGTAATCCCAGCACTTTGGGAGGCCGAGACGGGCAGATCACGAGGTCAGGAGATCGAGACCATCCTGGCTAACACGGTGAAACCCCGTCTCTATGAAAAAAATACAAAAAACTAGCCGGGCGAGGTGGCGGGTGCCTGTAGTCCCAGCTACTCAGGAGGCTGAGGCAGGAGAATGGCGTAAATCCGGGAGGCGGAGCTTGCAGTGAGCTGAGATCTGGCCACTGCACTCCAGCCTGGGCAACAGAGCGAGACTCCGTCTCAAAAAAAAAAAAAAAAAAAAAAAAAAAAAAAAAACTCAAGGATGAAATGACCACCCAATTTAAAACTGGACAAAGGATGTGAACAGACATTTCTCCAAAGAAGATTTATAAATTGCCTATAAGCACTCAGAAAGATGCTCGACATCATTAACCATCAGGAAAATACAAATTGAAACCACAATGAGATATGAATTCATATTCACTGGGATGACTGTAATCAAAAAGAAAGATAATGTAGATGTGGAGAAGCTGTAACCCCACTTCATTGCTGATGGGAATGTAAGATGGCGTAGCTGCCTTGGAAAACAGTCTGTATTATAGAACAAATCTCCTCCGCTGTATTTTTATTCCCACTTCCCTATCTAGCCTGGAGTCCTGCAATGGCTCTGACTGTCCTCCTGCAGTATTATCCAATACTTTATTTAAGACCTCCCCTGATACATAGGCATGGTGGCAATAGAAATCCAGTCTATTAGCTTGTCTCTCCAAATCTGATCATGACCATTCTTCTTCCTTGTGAGGACTGACTTGTCTTGTATCCTATAGATAGGGGTCCCCAAGCCCAGGGCCACAGACGGGTACCACTCTCTGGTCTGTTAGGTTCCAGGCCACAAAGCACAGGCCACAAAGCAGGAGGTAAGTGGCAAGTGAGCCAGCATTATGGCCTGAACTCTGCCTCCTGCCAGATCAGCAGCAGCATTAGATTCTCATAGGAGCATGAACCCTATTGTGAACTGTTCATGCTAGGAGTCTAGGTTGTGCACTCCTTATGAGAATCTAACACCTGATGATCTGAGGTGGAACAGTTTCATTCTGAAAATATCACCCTTGCATCCCCAGTCCCATCTCACTCCCGATCCCCATCCGTGGAAAATTGTCTTCCACAAAACCAGTCCCTGGTGTCAAAAAGGTTGGAAACCACTGTTATATATGAACTAGGAGTTCATATGTGATGATAATTCTTAAAACAAGCCCTCTTATTCTTCAACTGCCTTGCACAGAATAAGGGTGGAAGTGCTGGAAGTTCTTGCCTTTTGGATTCATTATGTTTTACTTGTCTTTGAAATTCCACAGAAAATTTATACAGAATTGTACTTCATTTTTTTTGTATGCGTATATGTATACATTTGTATATATTTATATTTAGAAAGTAATTATTCATGGAGGAGAGAGGAAAAGGTCACATTCTAATTCTGTTACCTATTCATGTTTCAGCACCCATATCTATCGAATGCCACTTACTCTTACTGCATGAAGACTTTTCTAATCCTTCTAGCCAGGTGTCTTTTTTTGTCTTATTGAACCTCCAAACTACTTTGCACATCTTTTTCCTTGCTTGCTTGGTTTCATTTATTTTAGTAATTCATAAAGTTACTAACTTTATTGTAAACTCTTTTACTGGCAACTGATTAGATAGAATATATCTAAGCTGTCTAATACTTAGACACTTAATATAAATGATTGTATTATTATATAATTTATAAATATAAAATATATTTGTATTTATGAAATATAATTTTATAAATATTGTATAATATAAATGATCGTATTATTGTATAATTGTATCTTCATATGTTATTGCTCTAATTTCAGTAGAAGCTCTTTAAGAATGAGAACTGTGTTTCGCTTTTCTTTTCTATACTGTTTGAGAATAACTTAAAAATCAGTGCTGAGTGAATGAATGAATGAACCAACTTAAGATTATCTTTGTAGTGACAAGGGAGCCCTTGGAGGGGCTACTACAGTTTCAGTTGTTATCATTGCCCTAAGAGCACTTTCTTGGTCCTGGACATCCTCCTCCAAGGAAGGAGGGTGGTAGAGTGGAGAGTGGTCTAGAAACAGGAAGCCTGGTATTTGGTCTTGAATCTGCCAACAGGTAGCTGTGTGGCCTTGGAGGGCTCCACTCTTTCTGAGCCTCATATAGCCATAAAATGAACGTTCCTTTCAGTTCTAACATTCTAGGATTCTTGAAACCACTGGTCCTTATTACAATAAGGAAACAAAGTACCAAAATAAACTTGGGATTGAGCAAATGACTGTTTCTGTTCTCACATCCCAGTAATAACCAGCACCTCAATGAATGCCTACTATATGCAGACACTGTTTTAAGTGCGTCACTTCAATTGACTTATTTATTCCTATAGATAAGACTTTTATTCCATTTTCACATGAAGCATATAAAACATAGGTGACTTACATGTCTGTTGGCAGAGCCAATTTTAGATCCAGACACGCTGGCTCTAGAGGCTGTGCTCTTCATCTCACTGCTTATCCAGGGCATACGAGTGGCACCAGCCTTCTCTTCTGCCCCCAGAGCCCCTGGCCTTAATCTCATCACCATTCATCTCATGGAAAGATGAAGCCCTTGTTTCAGTATGAAGTGATAATTCCAAAAGATGTTGTGAGAGAATGCAATCTCCCGGAGAGCAAAGAGATATTTGCTGATGACTTCACTTGGGGCAAGGACCTTCGTTTTATTTGACATTACGGGTGCTGAATTGGGAAACCAAAGTGTGGAAAGGCTTCTGACCTGACTGTTGGAAAGAATGTGGCTCTTTTCTCAAAGCCTCATCAAACACGAGGTGGAAAGGTGAGCCCTGTCATTGCAACATCTCCTGCCCAGAAGGTTCTGCTTCACTTGATATTAGGGAAGTCTTCCTCTATTTGTCAGTTCTTCCTCAGGAACTGTAAATCCAGGAGCCACGAGGGCACTGCTTCCCTATTCTCTACCACAGCTCAGAAGGATATCAGCTAGGAAAATCCTACTGAGATGGTTAGGCAGGCCTTTTAAACCTGGGTCAGGAAGAATAAGTAAACAAGGGAGCTTCCACCATAGGAAACATGTACTTTGAGTCCAGCAAAGTAACCAGTAAGATAAAGATGACTAACAAAGATTGTGATCCACATTCAGAGCTGCTGGCCTCCCTTCTTTTTCAGCCAGATGTTTCCCTCTCATTTTTTTTTCTTCTCTCCTTACCTTCCCTTTGCTCCCTTCAGTTTCTCTCTCTACCTGACTTCTTTCCCAAGTACCCACAGGACTATGTTATTGCCATCTTTTCTCTTCCTAGGTCATCAGGGAAAAGAGCCTCATATAAATGTATATAAAATATTCTGAATACCTACATATGTATAGCAGGCATTCGCACTTTGATTATTTATCCATATACTCCTTCATTCATTAGACGATTACTCAGTACCTGTTCAGTACCAAGTCTTAGCTGTCCACCCCCTACCTCCCCAGACATAAGGTATCTACCTTAGGACAGACGTATTTTGGTATTTCCTCAGGGATGTTGGTTTTGGCTAGAAAAGGCCCAAGGTAACATAAATTAGAGCATATGCTTGATAGGTTATCATTGATTATGGATTTAGAGTCTGGTGGAAACCAGGCTTACAAATTACAGCCTTAGGGAAGCCAGCTGTTTGGGAAAACTAGCAAAAACAAAAACTCCCCTGTTGGGGGCTTTTATTGGCCTTTCTGAAATTCTCTCTTTGAGCTCTGGGAAAAACTCAATCACAGGAAGGAACCAAAGAGTGTTTAGCTCTCAGTAGCTCCTCTACGTTCATTGAAGAATACCCTATAAGCTTGGGAAATGTTTCCAGTGCCAACCCCTTAATGAATAGCACATAGAGTATGAAGAAAGTATGATTATTAAGAATTACGTAAGGTTTTCATCATTCTAAGCAAACTATCACAAAGACAGACAACCAAGCACTGCATGTTCTCATTCATAGGTGGGAGCTGAACAACGAGAACACATGGATACAGGGCAGGGAACATCACACATTGGGGCCTGTCGGCGGGTTGGGGGCTGGGAGAGGGATAGCACTGGGAGAAACACCTAATGTAAATGATGAGTTCATGGGTGCAGAAAACCAACATGGCACGTGTATACCTATGTAACAAACCTGCATGTTTTGCACATGTACCCTAGAACTTAAAGTATAATAAAAAAAAAAGAAAAGAAAAGAAAAAAGAGAATTATATAAGGTTTTGGATCAAAGATGTCCCAAAACATGCCAAGCCAAGACATGGCTTTTGACCAAGAGTGTTATTCCATTCCATTTATCATATATTTATTAAGTGCCTCCTGGGTACCTAGCATGGCTAAGGTACATTCCTAGCTTTTGTGGTACTTCCAACCAAGGTGGGGAGTCTAGACAGGGAAAAATCAGATGATAGATTGCAGCATGATAAGGTGGAAATAGCCCTCGATTTGGAATGCTAAGACTGGTTATGGCACTGAGTTTTGCCACTTGTTATCTGTGAAACCTAATATAAAACCCAGTTCAGAACTGTCATAAGGATTCTCTTTGAATATTATGTAAATTAATAAATAGAAAAAAACATTTTTATGGATTTTAGAGAAGACTGCAAGGCAGGGTAGAATTCCTTGTAAATCCAATCCCATGGGATAAGTCAGTGTTTTGTCAACAAGTCGCCACCTATTCATGGTTCATGAAATCCATGTAATGGGCAGTGAACAGCATTTCTTATTTTCTTTTTTTAATATAAAATGGAACAGAATAGAAAATAGAGTGCAGCACATGTAATATGGGTAAGTTTTGTTTCAGGTAAGTTTTGTCTCTATTACACATATTTTGTATACTCTATTGTAATGGGGAAAAGATTTATTACAATGTATCACTTTCAAAAAGTTAGAAAAATGCAGAGGAGACTGCATGCCCTTCCTACTCCAATGTTTCTAAAACTATTTTGATTCAGCCATGCCACCTGCCTAATGCTTTAATAGTTCAATCCAGTATCGAAACGTATCTCGATTGATCCATTTTCTCAGCCCCAAGGGGTAGTACCCATAGACATCTTGCTCTCAAAGACCTAGCTACAGAAGAATGATAGTCAGAAACAATGAGAGAATACTAAGAATATTTAAATGTCACAACAGGTAACAATTAATTACCCATCAGTAACAAAGACATCACAAAGAGCTGGGATCCTAGAGATTTCCAGGAGGTTCATTCAGAGCAATTCCTAAAGAATTTGGCTCATGGAGAAACAAAAGAGAAGGAGCCAGAGTACGGGACAGAGTCTGAGCCAAGTGGGGAGTGTGGTCTGTCTGTCTGGCCTGTCACTATACACAATAACTATAGTGAGAGGCAGAAAGTAGAACAATGTAGAAAATCTGTCACCCCAGACTTGCTGTATTTGTATTCTTAATGTACGGTGTTTCGTGTGAACTTTTACCACCAGGACATTCTTACAGAAACTTGGTATCTGCACTGAGAAGGTATCAGTGACACATCCTGCCTGAGTAACTTGGTGTGGCTCCACTATTAACACACTGTAAGGCAAGGTGGGTCTCTGGGGCAATATTGAAGGCTCTGGGTCAGGGGTAAAAGTCATGTCACAGACAGAGATGAGTAAGGTATGAACCTGATCCTCCAGTTATCACAGTAAACATCTTAATTAAGGAGTTTGGGGCAGGGGGGTGATCCATGGATATATTTCAGGAGCTGAGTAACCTCTTGAAGTTCTGTGCAAAATTTTCCGGGCATTTGTAGATTTCTATAAGAGGTTGTTAGCTCTTACCAGATGATCAAAGAGCTCTGTGGTTTAAAAAAAAAAAAAAAAATCAATGATTAGTTTATTTCACTATAATTTTGCCATTCTTGTAGTAAGAAGAATAGTCATATAACCCTGGATGAAAAGGAGGAGAAAAATCTTTAGAGTGACAGAATCTAACTTCCATATGGTTTACTGCCCCAATATCTACCAAACAAGTGGTCAGAGCAGATTCTTAGGATCACAGTATCACCACTTCGATGGGATCTATATCCTCTGGAAAATCAACTAGAAGTACTTTGACCAAATCTGAGGTCCAACTCTGATTTTCTGAAAAATGCAGTGTCATATGTTACTCCTTATAAGGTATGTACAATAATTCCAATTTCCCTCCGACTGCAGCAACATGTCCAAAAACAAGTAAGTTGAAAACAATTTGTTGTGCAATGCAGTGAATCTCACTTCTGTCATCAGTGTGGAGAGCATAGATCAACCTGTGGTAGATTCTGTCACTATAATTGCTGCTATTAAAAATATGGAGAGAAAATACTGGGCTGACTCTTTTGTCTCCATCTGGGTCATCACGTTTTTTTTTTTTTTTTTTTTTTTTTTTTTTTTTTTTTTTTTTTTTGAGTTGGCTTATTGTAATTCAGAGGCTTATCTCTGCTAATTGTATATTTGATCATATTGTATCTATATAATCTGATTTTTTTATATTTGCGTCTAAGCAAATCTAACTTTATTCTTCAAAATTATAGGGACTTTGTGCTTCTCTTTTGTTGTGGGTAAGACAATTTGGGGGGGGTTGATGGGTTTTATTTATTTCAACCTCAGAATCACCCTATTGCTGGGAACTTAGGGGAAATAATTTACCTGCAGGAATTGTCCTCTAAGTTACCAAATAACTTCTAAACAATTGTGTGCTCTAAATCCAGATGTATTTATCAGAAGATTAACTGTAGCCTAATTAGCCTAATTTCCCAGCTTGTGGCTTACCCAAGTCCAACCAAGGTTAATTCCATACATAATTTAGAATTGCTTCTTTTTCTTTGTGTAATAATACCTCATCTTAAAAAAAAAAAAAAAAGCCACATCATGGGCTTATTTTAATCCTGATTATTTAGGGTAATACATTTCTTACAGATAATTAATATTAGCAAAATTAATTCATTCACTGAATTCAGTGGTCTGACAACAAGTGAAAAAGTTGGGCTTTAGAAAAAGTATGTTGTCCTCTATTTATTCTTAATATTTGAAATTGATAACTATCACTATCATAATTGATTCATTACTCATTGAGTAATAAAGGATAGGAAAAGTTAACAGTTAACCACACCAGGTACATTTAGTTACGTAACATTGATTTTGGAGCGTTGTATATGATTTGTATTTAAAAAGCCCTGATTAGTTGCTAAGATAATAGAAAACAATATAAGCCAGCTTTATGACCATGAAAATCTAACATGACAACTTAAAAACATCCATTTAGTTTATGATGCTGTATTTCAAATATACATTTAGATGATAATGGGAAAGATGATGAAAGTTGGCATGGTGGCATTTTTCAGATAGCTGAGAAATGATAACTATATTCTACCCTTCATAGCTTCATGTTTCATTGTTATTAACTGATTGGTTCTTTCGCTTAAGAAGTGAGCCAGTGGTCCATGTACCAGAGAGTTCAGATTTCCAATGTGAAACTACTTCATTTTTCTAAATCCCAAAGAATTTCATTAAAATAAAATTGTATCTCATTACTGAGTCATAGAAAAGAATTAAAAAGTAGACTCTCTGCCTTTTCTCAGAGTATAATAAAGTTGTATAAAGTGTAGAGCTAGAATGAATTTCACAAGACACAATGAAAGAGCATTCTTTATGTTAAGTGTGACCCAACAGATCGTAGAAATTGCTAAGAACCATCTACTGCACTAAGATGTGAAATTTTTTCCTTTGATATTTAGTATTTTACTTTATTGTAGCAAGAACACTTAACATGAAGTCTATTTTCTTACAAATTGTAAGTGTGTAAAGCGTTATTGCTGATGATAGGTATAAGGTTGTACAGCAGATGTCTAGAGACTATTCATCTTGCCTTACTGAGACTTTGTGCCTGTTGATTAGTAACTCCCCATTTTTCCTTTCCCCAAGCCCTTGGCAACCACCATCCCACCCTGAATCTATGAATTTGATTATTTTATATCCCTCATTAAAAGTGGAATCATGTTGTATTTATCTTTCCGTGTTTGGTTTTAATGTCCTCAAAGTTCATCCATGTTGTCACCTATTGCAAAATGTTCTTCTTTTTTAAAGCTGAATAGTATTCAATTGTTTGCATACATCACATTTTCTTTACCCGCATTCATCTGTCAAGACAATGAATATTTAGGCTGTTTCTATATCTTGGGTATTGGGGAAAATGCTGCAATGAACATAGAAGTGCAGATATCTCTTTGAGATTCTGATTTTAGTTCTTCTGGATGTATACCCAGAAGTAGGACTGACGGATCGTATGGTAGCTCAGTAAATGTTTTTAGATTTGCAAATGAAATATGTGTGTGTGTGTTTGTGTTTGTATACAGAACTTTAAAAAAGTGACCTGCAAATAATTCTCCAATTTGTTTTGATTAATCCTTCAAAATACATGCCAGGTAAAAAGAAAACTATACTCTGAAATACCAACGTCCTGTTCAAATCCAACTGTGCACCCAGGAAGCGCTCCTATCAATGCTGTGCTTTAATTCAAAGGACGCTCTTTCTATGGAACAATGGAACTACCTTGGATAAAGTTTCATTTATCACTTCTTATAGGAGCTGGGGCTTGAGAAAAAGACAAGTTATAAATGGCCGATGAGAACTGACATGTTTTAGTGTTAGTTAACATCTCTATCAACCAAGAGGTGATGAAATATGTGTCACCAAAAGTGAGGAAGACAGCTGTGTCCAACACTCAAAACACAGAAGATAGAAAAGATTTGTTCAACAAATTCATTCATCCAGTCATTCAGCAAGAATGTCATATTGGAGATGTTTGTGGGACATCCAGATGGAAAGTTTTTGGTGTGCCTGGCACTAAGATGACAAAAATGAAAAGGCATTGCCTTCACTTTTAAGATGCTCATAGTAATAGACAGATGGACAGCCAAATGAATAGTTATAGTAAAATTAGATATTACCACATTGGAAATACATTCAAGGCCTATGGGCAGCATTTGGAGCAGCAACTAAACGTGCTGGGGACATCAGGGAAGGCTAGAGGAGATTTTAATACTGTTTTTCAAACTAATGGGAAGGAGCCATTCCAGACAGACATAGGCATCATCATCCTGGACTCAGAGCCTCGAGTGAGCATGAAATATTCAGGGGACCACACAATGACTTGTGTAGCTATAGCTGGAGTGCAAGGAGACTATTATAATAACACAGGAGAGCCATGTTCAGATCAGAGGCAGCAGAGAAGGGTTGGAGGAGACATTTTAAAAGCTTACTTCTTAGGCTTAATGATTAATGGGTGCAATAGTTAAAAAACAAAAGGGAAAAGACTATGATGACTCTTAGGTTTCCAGCTTGGACATCTGAAGGACAGCAGTACCATTTACTAATACAAGGAAGGAACACAGGGAAGAGATGTATTAAGAGTCAAGGGTAGGTGAGATGATGTATTCAGTTTCAAACACTTTGTGTTTAAGATGCCTCCAGGGCATCCAATTGGATGGGTTTGTCCATTATATTTGTTAGGTGAGGGGCTCAGAGAAGGAAACTGAGCTGAAGCTATAAATGTGGTGCTCTCAGCATAGAAGTAGAAGTTGAAGCCACAGAATAGGTGAAATGAAGAGTAGCAAGGACAGTGGCCAGGAGAAGACTGATGTTTAAAGAAGAGGGAGAGCAACAGCTGTAAAGCAGGCCACAAAGATCCTGCGTGCAAGATGGCAGGGGGACTAGCAGAAAGTGATGACATGAGACCCAGGGGAGATAAGGGCTTCAAGAATTATACAATGCCTATCAGGGTCAAAAGCTGTGGGCAGATCAAGCAGGATAAAGATTCAGAAGCTGTCCCTGGATTTGTCCAATGAGCTCTGGCAACATTAAAAGGACAGTTTCCATGTTTTTGAGTGATGGAGAGGGCCTTTCCTATACTGGATTGCATTGAGCTGAGAAGTGAATGGAAGTGAGAAAATGGAGACAAAGTGTGTGATCTACATTTTGGAGAAGAATATTGTGGGAAAATTCAGGAGGAATAAAGAGAGGAGTGGCTAGGGATTCAGGATAAAAAAATACTTTTAAGGTTGTAGGGATTTGACAAGATTCATGTGGAAACAACGTAGCATGCTTTATATGCAGTGTTCTAATCACTTTATATATTTTTTCCTAGTTAATCCTCAGAATGACCCTGAGAGATAATAATGATATTTAACATTTATTAATTAATTTATGCCAGACATTTTTATAAGCACTTTACATTTATTTATTCACTTAATAAATAACCCTTATGAAGTTAGTGGTATGATCACCCCCACTTTGCAGGTGAGAAAACTGAGGAGCAGAGAAGTAAAGTTGATATCAAGGGCTTATAGCTAGGAAACAGCAAAGCCAGAATGGAACCAAATGTCTGGTTTCAAAATCTGTGCAGTAATCAGAAGGTTCTTATTGATCTTTTAAAGATGAGAAAATGGATTCTAAGAAATTAAACAATTTGCCTATTGCCATCCCAATTGCTGAGACCTGAAGCAGAAGGCACACCCAAGCCTAATTCCGACACTTGGAATGACCATCTTGCCAACAAGCAGAACCTGGAGACAGGAGAGAGAGGGCACAACACATGAAATAAGATCCTTCAAAAGCAGGAGGGAGAACAACAAAGGCAGAGCAATTAGTCTGTTGTCTGAAACATGTGAGCAAATTCAGGAATATACAAATCACAGGATGGAAAGAAACCCTTAGGGGCCACCTTGCTGCCTTCTTAACACACCACAAGCAGAGCCAGACAGGAAAAAGGTATCTGTCTCTGCCCAGGAAAGAAGTTCCTAGCCCAAGGGGAGGTGGGAAGAGTAATGGAAATCATAAACTGTAATTCATAACTTTTTTTTTTTTCGCTATTACTCATCACTTGTGACTGCAAAAAGTTCTCAATCCAAATAGAATAGGTTCCTGCCTCCTCATGCAAACACATCTTTCTGCAGGCTCTCAAAGTACCAAGGAGATATTTCCTCCATCAATCTCACCACAAAAAAAGGGTGAGAAGAGAGATGCAAGGTTTGATATATTCAGTGGAATTGCCACTGACAGCATTCCAACTTGACTTTACTCCCAGGAAAGCTGGTGTGTTATGGCAAGGTGATGTCTCTCCACTCCCTCTGGAATATGAGATTCAACTCTTTGGCTGTTTATCCAAAAACTGGAGGAAAATAAGCTCCTGAACCCTGAATCAGGAGCAAAGAAGATGCATCAGAATCCTAACATTTTCTTCTACTTACTGTTTGCCTTTCTGACTTTTTTGGAGGGCAAGGATAGTGTCATGTATGTCTTTCCTGTGTGGCTAGTACAGCAAAGAGGACTTAACAGGACTCAGGACAGGACCAGTGAGATGAGATGAGATGAGATGAGATGAGATGAGATGAGATGAGATGAGACGAGACGAGACGAGACGAGACGAGACGAGACGAGACGAGATACGAGATGAATGAGAGTCATGAAAAGAGAGCATATGGCACATAAAAACAAGATGAAGCTTTATCTTCAAACCTGAAACTGAGTCTGGAGAAACAATAGGAGTTGGGTCTAGAGAAGTAAGTCAATAGGAATATCAGTCCTCTCCTCCCTCACATCTCACTGGAGGGATGTATCACTCTCCAACTCCTAGGAAGTTGATCATGTGTAACTCAGTGTAATTATGGCTAGATTTTTTTGTTGGTTTGTTTATTTGTTTTTGAGGCAGGGTCTTGTTCTATCACCCAGGCTGGAGTACAGTGGCATGATTATGGCTCATTGCATCCTCAACATCCCCAGCTCAAGCCCCTCAGTCTCCCCAGTAGCTGGGACTCACAGGTGCATGCCATCATGCCCAGTTAGTTTTTTTTATTTTTTAAAAAAACTTTTTGTTGCCCAGATTGGTCTTGAAATTCTGGGCTCAAGCAATCCTCCTGCCTCGGCCTCCCAAAGCGTTGGGATTATAAGCATGAGCCACTGCACCTGGTCGTTTTTTCTTATTATAAGATAGAATAGGCACCTTTTTATAGGTTTAAGAATTATGTCCTTTGCCAGGAAATGTCTGTTTATATGCTTTGCCCACATTTCTGTTGGTGTGGAAAAAACAGCTTTTTGTGACAGTATCTGCTGTGTGACTAGGAAGTAGCCCCATGGTATGTAAATATTTTAATGTTAAACTGGAAGTTGACCACTATCACTTACTAATTAACATTAGTCTTTTGAAGTTAGGGATCCTTATGAGGCAGATGGGGTGAAAGGCTACTATGTGGCTATCTATGTCTTATGTTATAACTACTCTAATCTGAGGATACATATGCCAGTCACACTATTCTAAGTTGGAGTGATTTCTGTCCCCCTTACAACTACCATATATACCCTTTAGCTATAGAGGATCCTCTATTATTATCATCATTATTATCATTCCTCAGCCCTAGGGTTAACAGAGGAGGTAGCAAGCCCAAAATGGGCAAGTCTAGGACTCAAAGAGCTGACACTAGAGCTGGTTTTCAAAACGGAGGTCGAGATCATAATTTAGAGTGTGAATGCAGGTTGGTTTGCAGGTTTATGCCAAGAGCATTATTTTAGATTAAACCATAGAAAATCTTCAATGTTCAATAATTTGTGACCTATAAAAAATGGCAATGTCATACATGGTTCAAACTAATAGACAGGTGCTGGCATTTCACTTCCAGAGAAAGTCCATCCTGCTGGAAGCAGAGGGCAACAGAAGAGGAGCTAGCAAGGGCTAGGCGGTGCATCAGCCATGCAAGCTCCAGTAAGTGGAGATGTCCTGCAAACCATGATTTGTGCACACATAACAATGTAACAATAACAACAATGTATACAGCTAATGTTTATATAAGTCCTTACCTACTTTTGCCAGATGCTGTTAAGCCATGTTAATTCATTTAATTCTTATCACAAGAGCAACTTTATAAGGTAGGGCTGTGATTATTCCCATCTTTAGAGTGAGGAAACTAATGCATAAGAAAGTCAAGTGACTTGCTCAAAATCACATGACTAATAAATGCCTAAGTAGGGCTCAAGCCCAGGCCAGCTAGTTTTAGATGCCACGGTTCTCAACCCTTGTGCTGCACCACTGCTTTCGCAGAGACTGTATCTGCTGAAGTCAAATAATATACAGAGACAAATCTCCAAATTTAAAACCTTTTATTTGGGAAGCAAGAATTGCAATTCAAGGTAAACACACAAACTGCCTGGTCTTCCCCATGCCTGAAGAACAAAGAGAAGATTGGGAGTTTTATCAGAAAGAGAAATGTCACATACTGTTTTGAAAGAAAACTCTTTGGCACTAGAGGAGCTTTTGGGAGCTGGCAAGCTCTGACTGGTGAGTGACAGTGGTAGGTAAAATTAATCTTAGAGGCAGGTTGTTTTAGCAGCTATTAGGCAAAACTGGTCTTAGGGTTACACCAGGCTGTTTCAGCAGCCGGGCTTGCAGAAAATTTAATTCTTGGAGCAGGTGCTTTGTGCCCCAAGTGCTTTTTCCCCTTGGCCCCTGGAGTCTTATTTCATTCACTATGACAAGAATGACCCAATTGGTCTAATCAACCTTCACATGTTTTAGGACGTGGGACTCAGGGGCTCTCTGTGCACAGTGGAACCAGGTTTAGGACAGGAAGGCCCACTACTGGCTTGACGGATTAGTGAGGACGAGGTGTCTCATGGACAGATCCTGTGAGCCTTGGTCTCATGGGCTCAGATCCCAGGTGGGCAGAGCCTAGACTTGAGCCTTCAATGGCCATCTCCACTTAGAGAGGGTTGGCGCAGGCAAGATGGGCACCACCACTCTCTTCTGTATATTTTCTTATTTCTTGGGCCTCTCTTTTCTGTGTTCCTGTTTTCCCTGTCCTCCATTTAAGTGTATTTGTTTCTGCAGGATTCATCTCTCCATATACAGGATCCCTCACTGAATCTTCCTTTTTATGGGGAAATCTAGAATCCTTAACCTGGCATACAAAAGCCTTGACGGTCCGTAAATATATATTGAGAACAGATGCATAAGTTGAAACCAGACCCTGTAATGGACATCTTTTGAATAATATGATAATGTGGTTTTAAAAGAGTTGTGACGGTCAGAAAATAATTAATGTAGAATTCAGAGGGTGAGAGGAGGGAGAATAATAATTAAAGAATCTTGGCTTCCTTAGTTAAACCCCTATACTTGGGGAGTGAAGTAAAGAAGATTATTGGACACTGAGAAACTTCCCCAAGAGCTGAAAGTCCTTTCTCCCTTGTGAGGGAGATCTGGGAGAGTCACAGCCTTGAGAAGGTTTGGAACAACTGATAGGGTTAGTGGATGGGAGGGGCATTTTTTTGTGTAGTATTCATCTTTAATGAAACTAAAACGTTGAAAGTATTTCCCTACCATAACAAATCATAAAACGAATTCCAGCTCTAAATTCCTTAACATTAGAACACCCTCTAACAGACTTCACTGTAAGGGTTTACCTTCCATCCCTGACTGGGGGCTGGGGTCCTGGATACTGGTGACCAGGGCAGCCCTGCACATCCCCCACACCACTGGGGACGTTCTAAGGCAACTCAACTTTCAGCCCAACCATGGATTTTTTTAATTGAATTGCAAATGCTATCCCATAGCTATGCTTTGGATGATTTTTTATAAATTATGTGAAAAGATTATTACTTGTTTTTCGTAGATGTTAAAGAGAGATGAAGGGATAGCCTACCTGAAAAAATAATTTGAAAGTTTCATAGTTTCTGCAGAAACTACATTGAAGATATAAAGATATCAAATAAGAAGCAAGAGCAAATTTTTTATAAAATAAGAAGTTAGCATTTCCACTAAAAATGTGAAATCCACCTAGTAAAAAAAGATACAACATGGACATATTTAGTAAAACAAAAGTAGCACAAAAATGTCCATTGACCATTCTGCTAGCCTCCAAAGGAATGATGTGCAAAATCTCTCAGAGGTTTGGGGTCTTTTGTAAAAACAGTTCATCTTACTTGGCCACCACCCATGACTCAAGAAGCCACTTTACCTCTCTTAAGGTGATATTTGGTCTTATAGTTTGACTATCTATATAGGTGTCGCTAAAAGCAAACTAAAAGAAAAACACTTTGTACTCATCTTGGTATCCTTGGGGAAGAGTCTGAAGTGGATGTTATGTCTGCACACCGGAAGGTCCCAGACCCACAGAAGAAAGGGAACTGAACGTGAAAGGATATATTGATAGACCAATGATAATAACTAATATTTGTGGACTATTAATAAGTACCAGCACTGTGCCAAGTACCTTATCTGTATTAACTTATTTAATAAATACGAAACCCTATCAGGTATGTACCATTGATTGTGATCTCCTTTTTACAGATAGGGAAACAGAAGCCCAAGGAATTAAATAACATGCCCCAAATGACACAGCTAGTGAGTGGCCAAACTGAACATGCCCCTGGCTTCAGAGCTTGCATTCCTAGCCACGCTGGTAGTCCACATCCTTAAAAAGAAGAGATGCATGAACAAAGGAAGCATCAGTGCCTAGCCCTGCATAAATGGTGGGTATCTTCTGAGTCTGTGTAGGATCCACTTGTTCTGTAACAAGGGTAAGCTGCTCCATAGATCACCCAGCATGTGGAAGGCCTGGCTTTCTTCTTATTGCTCTATATGGTTACCTAGAACCAAGTCAGGCTAACAGGATGAATTGACTGAACACATATAAAATTATTTAGGGGCCAGGCGCAGTGGCTCACTCCTGTAATCCCAACACTTTGGGAGGCCAAGGCAGGTGGATTGCCAGAGCTAAGGAGTTCGAGACCAGTCTGACTAACATGGAGAAACCCAATCCCTACTAAAAATACAAAAACTAGCCAGGTGTGGTGGCACATACCTGTAATCCCAGCTACTCGGAAGGCTGAAGCAGGAGAATAACTTGAACCTGAGAGGCAGAGGTTGCAGTGAGCCGAGATTGCACCATTGCACTCCAGCCTGGGCAACAAGAGCAAAAAAAAAAATCTTTAGAAAGGGAACTTACAAATGTTTCTGCACATCAGCATGAACCTATACATATCTATTTCATACGTGATGTAAATACCAAGTTTTCTTAACTAAGCCTATATCTCCTCTTTCCTTCACCACCCAGGATATGGCCAAGGATACTGAAATTAACCAATAAATGCTTTGTCACTGATTTATTGATTGATTGAGAGCTGGAAGCCACAATGTGTTTGGTTTTGGCTTTTGAGCCCCAGCTTCATTTATAAGTGCTGACGTCAATACCCCATTCTCAGCAATTAATGGAACCAGCAGACAAAATCAACAAGGATGTAAAGGAAGTCAACAACACCCTCAGCCAACAAGATTTAATTGCCACTTGCAGAAAACTACACCAAACTCAGCAGAATATGTACTTTTTTTCAAGTGCTCATGGAATGTTGACCAATATAGACCATCTTCTGTGCCATAAACAAGCCTCAACACATTTAAAAGATTGAAATCAGAGAGTAAATTTTCTGACCATAATGGAGCCAAACTGCTGTTGTGTTCATCACACTACTTAGACAAGCAATGTAATTTTTTGTCTTAGTTTAATATCATTTTTACCAGATATACTATTATTGTGCCTTTCTTCTTATGATGTCACTTTAAAAATATCATAAATAGCCAAAAATATTTTTTCCAGTACTTTCCTGAAGAAGTCTAATATCTCATGTAAATAAATCTTTTTCTAATTTATAGTTATTTTAGTGTGTTTCTTTTGTGCAAGGGACACCCTTATATCTCTTGTTTCCCAACCAAATCACTCACAGCATCAAAGCCCTGACCTGCCCTTCCTGAGAAGGCCAAGGTTAGCGGCCGTGTTATCTCTGGAGCTAAAAGGATTGCTGGCTTGAAGGTGCGTGGGAGTCCACAGCTCTCTGGAGCCTGCCTTTAATCCCCTAGGGATGCGTTTACTCTGCTAGAAGAAAAATAGCCTCCAAAGGCCAAAAGTCAACAAGTTTTATCGTTCTTCTTCCTGGGTTATTCTGCTGCTGCTCAAAGGCTTTATGAGTGTCCTAGGGCAGTAGTTTTCTGGATTTGTCCTACTCCTGGAATGAATGCCACAGGATTTCACAGCTGTGTGGTCACCAGCGTACAGTAGCAAATCTGCCAGTGTTGTGCCCTAGAGGCAACCTCCAACAACATTTCAGGAAGCACTCAGACACCTGGCAGGCCACATTTGAGGCACTCTCAAGACCACTGGGGCCATTGTACCTGGTCAGCTAGTCAGCTGACAGAGACTTATCAAAGATTTTGGAAACCTTTCTCAGGAAATGCCAGAAGTGTAGATCTGTACCATTCCAACTGTAAGGAGCTCACGTATTTTTGTTTGCGGTTCCCATTCAGGCTATTAGGGGCTCAGTTCTGTCCCCCCAAAATCCATATGTTGAAGCCCTAACCCCCTGTGTGATGGTATATAGAGATGGGGCCCAAGGGAGGTGATTAGGTTTAGGTGAGGTTATGAGGGTGGGACCCTCATGATTGAATTAGTGCCCTTATAAAAGATGCCAGAGAGCTCTCTCCCCACTCATCCTCCTTCCATGTGAAGATGCAGTGAAAAGGCAGCTGTCTGAAAGCAAGGGAGACAGCCCTCCTTCTGATCTCAACCTTCCAGCCTGCAGAACTGTGAGAAAATACGTTTCTGTCGTTGAAGCTGTTTTGTTAAGGCAGCCCGAGCAAAGTAAAGCATGTGTTGAAACCCTAACCCCAAACGTGACCATATTTGCAGATAGGATCTTCAGAGAGGTAACGAGATTAGAGGAGGTTGTCAGGATGAGCCCTAATCTAATATGACTGTTGTCCTTATAAGGAGAGCTCAGGGCACAGACATGCACAGAGGGAAGACCACGTGTAGATGCAGGGAGAAGATGGCCATCTATAAGCTAAGCAGAGAGGCCTCAAAAGAAAACCAGCTCTAATCTCATGGAAGTTAAAAGTAGAACAGAGGATACTAGAGGCTGGGAATGATGGGGGACAGGAAGGATAGGGAGAGATTTGTTAAGGATACAAAATTACAGCAGGATAGATTCTAGTTCTAGTGTTCTACTGCACCTGAGGATGACTATAGGTAGCAATAATACCTTACATTACATAGTTTCAAATAGCTAGGAGAACATTGACTGTTCCCAACACAAAGAAATGATCAATGTTTGAGATGATGAATATGCTAATTACCCTAATTTGATTACATTATATGTATTGCATGTACATGTACCCCATGAATATGCATAATTATTAGTCGTCAATTTAAAAAGTAAAATTTTAAAAAAGTATTTATCTACATGCTGCTTATCAGAGTTATAAACACATAGATAAAGTAAAATCAAAAGGATAGGAAAAAATATAGTCCCATTTAACTTATGAATATATGTACACCAAAAAACCTTAAATATTAAAAACCAAATCCAGGCCAGGCATGGTGGCTCACGCCTGTAATCCTAGCACTTTGGGAGACCGAGGTGAGTGGATCACCTGAGTTCAGGAGTTCGAGACCAGCCTGGCCAACACGGTGAAACCCCCATCTCTACTAAAAATACAAAAATTAGCTGGGTGTGATGGCAGTTGCCTGTAATCCCAGCTACTCAGGAGGCTGACGCAGGAGAACTGCTTGAAGCTGGGAGGCGAAGGTTGCAGTGAGCTGAGATTGCACCACTGCACTCCAGCCTGGGTGACAGAGTGAGACGCCACCTCAAAACATAACAGAAAACAAAACAAAACAACAACAACAAACAAAAACCCGAATCCAGCAATGAGGGGGAAAAAATTAACCGACTCAGCTAGTACCTTGACGTTGAACTTCCAGAATCCAGAGCTGTGAGGAAATCAGTGTCTATTGTTTACGCCACCCAGTCTGTGGTACTTTGTTAAGGCAGCCAAGTAGCGAATTCCACATATGCCAGCATCCCCGTTCACAACATAACTCAGAAAACCAACGAGTTCAGAGATATTGGGACACCAGATGGCAAGGGTGAGAAAGAGGAGGAAGAATAGGACAGATCACCTTCCCAATGAGGGTGGAGATTGCGACTGAGATTTGGTGTTGGGGCGAGAGAGTGAATGCCGTGGAGAGAGAAAGAGAGGAGAAAGGGAGTGAGACATGGGGGTGAGAAGGAAGCGGTGTTGGGAGGGGAATCAGGCTCAAGACCGAAGCTGACCTGCCCTGAGGATGAGGCTGGTCCTCAGTGAGGCAGATTCAGAAGCTGCCTGTGCCGCCTGACTCTCCCACCTCTCAGCCTCCCTCCTTTCAGGAAGGCTCTTACTTCTCTGACCAGTAAGGGAGCAAATAGCTCACCTGCCTTCTCACAAGGAGCCACGGCTGTTATTAATGAAGGGAGAAAGAAGTAATTATCTAGATAATTCAGGCATCCATCACCACTTTCAACTAAATTGTCCAGGCAGAAAAGGTGCAAGAGTCAAGAAGAACAGAATGATTTTAATTAATTGCCTCAATTTACCATTTTCTATTGGATTTGTTCAAACTAAATGACTGAGCTGGCCTCCAGCTTTGCCTGGGGGTCAGCCAGTGGTGGAGAAGGCCATCGGCCAGTGTTCCCCAACGGACTCCAGTGCCAGGGCCTGGTCCAAAATGAGCGACAGACACATTATTTCATACCCACTCATTTTCAGAGGTTTTTTCTGGGTGTGATGCAGTATCTCACATTCCAGATCGTTAATCCAGTAGGATCAGCCATGTAAAGCCACAGTTTGGACACGTGCATGATAAGTATTGAAAAACAATTGAGTTGGCTGAGCCTGGCTTCTTCTTTACCTACTTGGGGAAAATGCATGAAGACATACAGATGGGAAAAAAGTTGTAATAAACAGCATTTACATTAAGAACACATCCAAACAGCAGCAAGCACAGATATTTCTGCATGTTTATGCTTTTCCCTAAGCACATTTCATCAGAAATCTGGATATTATCAAAGGCAGCCCCTAGGAAATGCCTCTAACTCCCATCTCCTTCTCTGGCAGTGAATCACTGTGATATTTTCATGTTGCATCTACTCCCTGGGAGCCCACTGAGGCTCAGAACCCTCCCTGCCTTATTTTTCTAACAAATGCCATAAAGAATCTCAGGTTTCCTAATCCTCTCATTGAGATTCAGGATGGTGGAGCATGAGCTGCATGGGATGTAAAGTCACAACACCTGAGTTTGAGTTCTAGCGCAGCTATTTATATGCCAGGTGATCCTGGAAAGTCTTGTAACCCCAAGAAGCTGCAGGTGCCTCACCTGTGATGTGTAATGTAAAACTCACAGTTACCAGGATTAAAAGAAATAATGGAAACCAAAGCTCTTTACAAATCATAAAGCGTTGTGTGACTGCAGATCTTGCTAATAAGATAGTAGCTTATTTCTCCAGATAGAGGGCAACTCATGTGCTTACACCAAAGTCACTGAGACTCCATCTTATGTTGGTCATTTGATCTTACATATTCATAACTGCCCCTTCTAGGTACCTGTACTTATATAATGAAGACAATAGAATTTAGTTAGTTATGTACAACTTCACCCTGGCTCCCTCATTTATAAGATGGCTGGTTAAAATATCTATTTTGCAGATTTTTTGGAATGTCAAATGAGATCATTTATGAAAGTTTAACTATCACAATGATGGGTCTGTTTTTTGGTGCTTGAGAAATACTAGGGTTTAAAAATATATATATTTACAATGATAGGTCAATTTCCTGTTGCCACTGAGGAGCAGAGATGAAGTATTCACCCTCTTCAACATCTGCACACTGCAACTGTTGGTCTGTGAACGTTGCTATCTCATTTTGTCGGCTTGTTTCTCGTTCCCCATCCTTACTCCACATCCCCACTCCCAACTCTTCTCATTCACACCAAAAGCAACCATTCCAAGGTGTTTGATGTCACTTTTTAAAAAATGTATTTGTTGCTAATTTTGTATGTTTCCTTGTAAAATATGTTAAGCTGTTTTGGATACAGAGTAAGCCTTATGTCTCTAACCACTGAACACTTTCTGATGAAAAGGGAAGAAGGGTTATCAGGACATTACAGACTCTAAAAGAAGCTTGGGATTTCAGCTTCGGAGACCAAGACTATCTCTATTTTTCTTATCTAAAGAGGCAAGGGTTCAGGGCCTGTCCTCTCAGTGACTGGGGCTCTGGTCACTTCTTTGAAAAGCCCCAGGGAGGAACAGTCCCTGATAAGGACTGATTCTGTTCATTGAGCAATAGGGCTGATGTCACCTGCATTGGGAACAGGTCACACCCTATTAGCAGGGAGGCAGAAGAGGTAACTCAGGGCCACTTACAGGCTCACAGAACCTGGAAATTTCTAACAGCAAGGCTCAAAAAGATTCCTTTATACATGAAAAATTAACTCTAAATGGATCATAACCTTAGACATAAGACCTAAAACTATAAACCTCCTAGAAGAAAACACAGGAGTAAAATTCCTTGACCATGTTTTAGGCAACAGTTTCTTACATATGACATCAAAAGGAAAAGCAACAAAGGAAAAACGTTAATTGAACTTCATCAAAATTAAAAACTTTTGTATTTCAAAGAAAAGTAAAAAAGAAAACCCACAGAATAAGAGAAAATATTTGCAAATGCTATGTCTGATAAGAAACCTGAATTCAGAAGGCAAAAATAACTCTTACAACTTAATAATAAAAGGTCCAAATACTCCAATTTAAAAATTCAAAATCCAAAGAATTTGAGTAGACATTTCTCCAAAAAGGAGATACAAATTGCCAGGAAGAACACAAAAAGATGCTCAACATCAATAGCCATCATAGAAATGCAAATAAAAACCACAATGAGGTACCACTTCATATCCACTAGGATGGGTATAATTTAAAAAAAAGAAAAAAGAAAAAAACAGATAATAACAAGTGTTGACAAGGATGTGGAGAGATTGGGACCTTCATACATTACTGATGTGAATGTAAAATGGTGTAGCCACTTTGGAAAACAATCTGTCAGTTCCTCATATGATTAAACATAAAATTACCATATTCCTCAGCAATTTCAGTCATAGGTATACATCTAAGAGAAATGAAAGTGTATGTCTACATAAAAACTTGAATGCAGATATTCATAGCAGTATTATTCCTGATAGCTGTTAAGTAGAACAGCACAAATGTATCTCAATTGATGAATAAATAAAATGTGGCATATCTAAACAATGGAATATTAGTCAGTAATAAAAAAGAATAAAAGGCTACAACATGTATGAACCTTGAAAATATGGGAAGTGAAAAAAAGGAGTCACAAAAAAACACATATTGTTTGGCCCCCTGTATATGAAATGTCCAAAACAGGCAAATCTGTAGAGAGAGAAAGTAGCTTAGTGGTTGCCTATGGCTGGACAGGTAGGGAACTTAAGAGGTGATGGCTGATTGGTACCAGAGTTCTTTTGGGGTGATTAAAATATTCTAAAATTGTTGCAAATCCATTAGTATATTCAAAGATAAGTAAATATACTAAAACCCATCAAATTGCATACTTTAAATTGATGTACTTTATGCTATGTGAATTTTATCTCAATAAAGCTGTTTTTTAAAAGTTCCTCTACAGGATGGGCCTTAGAACACCTGAAGGTGGCCATTATTTTTTTGAAATAACTCTATTAGAAGTTAAGTGAACCACTAAAAAGAGAAACCCAAGAAACTCCTGGTGTTAAATGACCCACTTCCACCCACTTTCTTATTTGGAGACCAAGTAACCTAAGCAGTCTGGGCTCTGGTGATGACATGAGCCTTCTCCATGCTATCAGAGAGGGAAAAACATGCAGATGAAAACAGTATCAGGCCATTCTGGTAGTTATTTGGTTTTAACTTCAGAATCTAGGTAAAGATGGTGTCAGAAAAACTTCCACCTCAGTACTGACCATTCCCAGCTTTCCCTGTGATGGACGGTCTGTGCCCCAGATTGGGGACAGACATAGCAGAGACCTGACATATGACCACAGAGCACTGACACACCTGTGCAGGCTCCATCTGGCCATCGGTGGATAGACAGGCTGGAGAGGCTTCCCTTCTGGAAGCTCTTCATTGCATGCTGCCTAGAACATGAACTAATTTCATAAAATTCCACCAGTTAGGCAGCCTATTAATGAGTGCCCAGGGATTCTCAGATTGATGGAGAAGAGGTGGATTCAATAACCTTATGGCCCTTCTAGGCCCTGAACCTCTATGATTCTATGTAATGAGTTACATAATCATATTTATTCTAAATACAAACCCACACACACAAAAAAAAAAAAAACAATGAAAATTTTCACTTTCAGTAAGAAATAGATTATAAGATTATATGGTTTGGCTGTGTCTCCACCCAGATCTCATCTTGAATTGTAATCCCCATAATCCCTACATGTTTAGGGAAGGGCCTGGTTGGAGGTGATTGGATCATGGGGGTGGTTTCCCTCAGGCTGTTCATGTGACGGTGAGTGAGTTCTCACGAGATCTGATGGTTTTATAAGGCGCTCTTTCCCCTTCCCTCCTCACTCGTCTCTCTCCTGCTGCCATGTAAAGAAGGTCCTTGTGTCTCCTTAACCTTATGCCATGATTGTAAGTTTCCTGAGGCCTCCCCCAGCCATGTGGAACTGTAAATCAATTAAACCTCTTTCCTTTATAGATTACCCAGTCTCAGGTATTTCCTCACAGCAGCATGAGAACAGACTAATACACAAGAGAATACAGTGATATCAAAGATTCATTTTTTTTTTTAGGTGGAGTCTCACTCTGTCATCTAGGCTGGAGTACAATGGCACAATCTCAGCTCACTGCAACCTCCACCCCCTGAGTTCAAGTGATTCTCCTGCCTCAGCCTCCCGAGTAGCTGGGATTACAGGTGCCAGCCACCATGCCCGGCTAATTTTTGTATTTTTAGCAGAGATGAGTTTTCACCATGTTGGCCAGGCTGGTCTTGAACGCCTGACCTCAGGTGATCTACCCACCTCGGCCTCCCAAAATGCTGGAATTACAGGCATGAGGCACCGTGCTTGACCCAAAGAGCAATCTCCAAGCAATTTTGTGTAGCCAATGTAGACTTAGTTCAATTAGAGTAGAATGAATAACCTAGATTATAAACTGAAGATCCAAGTTCTCGCCCTACCTCTGTCCCTGTCAAGAAAACAAAACAAAACAAAATGAAACAAAACATCTTAGGCTGTCGAGGCCCCAGTTTCTGTATCTAAAAGATGAGAATATTAGTCATGATTTGGTCTCTATGATCCTGTCTATGTTTGAGACTACAGATACCTGTTGCTATATCTCCCTTCATAGCTCTGGATAAGGAGAATTCAGCCCAATTCTCATGGCCTTCTACACAACCCAGAGTTTCAACGCCATAGGTGTACATTTAGTGTCAAATTAAGTCAAAGGCTTCATTAGCCTGAAAGCTCTGTCCCTGGCCTGGGCATAGCAAACTGTATCCCCCTCTGACTATCCCCCTGTCTCCCGTCTCCCCAGAGACTCCAGTGGCCTGGCGTCGTCACAGCAGCCAGACACTTCCAATATGTTCCCAGCTTCCTGCCACTGCACTTTCAGTGTGCCTCCGTCTTCATGTACCCAAATCCTGCCGACCATCCCAGAGCCAGTTCAATCTCACCCTTCCAGGACCCCAGAGATGCACATCGTACCACTATAGTCTAACTGTGTAGACCCCACACTGGGCTCATTAAGTGCGCTCATTATTAGCTGTGAGGTCTGATTTGCCCTTCTCCTGGTCTGGAAGCTCTCGGAGGAGCGTGCTCATGGGCTCCACAATATGTGAAGAGAAGCAGTGCTGGTGTGGGAATGGTGAGGTGTGTTTATCCACCCAGCTGTCCGGCACCAGCACTGGTCTCGGCCTTCTGAGGTAATGCATTCCGAGCCTTAGTCTTGAGAGAACATAAAGAAAACTTTTTTCAAAAGTGTAAGAAGTGGCTGACAAAAGCTGACCAAAACCCTTTCAAAGGAAATGCTAAGTTATATCTAAGAAAGCTTATCTGAGGTCAGGCAAAGATGAAGTCTAAAGCTAGACGTGGGGAAGATCTTCCGGAGAGTTGTGGTTCCCTGTGCCCCAGCATCCCCAGGAGGGTGTGCCCTCACCTGATTTGGAAATCTGTATAAAATGATTGAAGGGTTCTATTTCTTGGGCAGTGTGGGCACAGGTCGTTGGAGAGGTCGGCGGCCTCCCAGAAAATCCTTCCTGCTGGATGGTTCTAGATCCTCAGTCACAGCTTCTAAGAGCCATGGGGTTTGAGCCCAGAATAATTTATGTGTTTGTTTTTTCAGTCCCAGAGTTTCCATAGAATCAAAGTAGTTAGAGCTGAATGGGATTAAGAGATAGATCGTCCAGTCCTGTCTTCTCATCACACAGATGAAGGACTGCCACCCAGAGCTGTAGAAACTGTCCCATGGCCCCAGTTCCCAGACCCTTCCTCTCTCCTACAGCTCCAAGTTCACCATGCATTCTAAATTAAGATGTAAACGTAAGCAGCAACACCCAAGAGTAAAAATGAAGTGTGCATATGAAAGAAACCTATTCACATGGACCATATTTTTTTTTTTTTTTTTTTTTTTTGAGACAGAGTCTCGCTCTGTCACCCAGGCTGGAGTGCAGTGGCTAGATCTCAGCTCACTGCAAGCTCCGCCTCCCGGGTTTACGCCATTCTCCTGCCTCAGCCTCCCAAGTAGCTGGGACTACAGGCGCCCGCCACCTCGCCCAGCTAGTTTTTTGTATTTTTTTAGTAGAGAAGGGGTTTCACCGTGTTAGCCAGGATGGTCTCGATCTCCTGACCTCGTGATCCGCCCGTCTTGGCCTCCCAAAGTGCTGGGATTACAGGCTTGAGCCACCGCGCCCGGCCTACATGGACCATATTACATGATAATTACAGTGTTTACTGCTTGGCTACCATCTGCCTGGCCTAGCAATGGTGTCAGTGAGGAAGAGAGGACAAGGGATACAAACCCTGTACAGGGTTTTCGCTCTCCCAGCTTCTCTCTGTCGTTGGCAAGGTAACAGGTAAACACATGAAAAATCAAATAATGTTATAAGAGAAAAATGTAAGTTCAGGACAACAACAGCAGGTTTGTATGAAGGCCTTTCATCATCGTTGTCCTGCCTAGAAACTGAATGACAGGGACTCAGAGTCACAAGCCATGAAGTCTAACTGGGCTGGTCCCAGAGAAAGACTCAGTGCGGTAGGTGGGGCTGCAGCCAGCCCTGGGCTGGTGGAAGGATGACATCCACCTAGCAAGAGGGTGATAATTCACTTATGCAGCTCCTCACTGCACATTGAACCCTGCTGACTTCTGGCTTCTCTCCCCCCGGGAGGAACTGCAACTCAACATTCTGACCTTATCTCTTGGGTAGCAGAATGATGGAGAAGGAAAGTTTCTTTTTGCTTCTCACAGGGGTTAATCATCCATCTGGAAGGCCTACACTTGGTTGACACCGGCTCACCCTATCATCTTCCACCTGAACCATTCACCTAAATGTGCCATTTTTTCCGATATTTCTCATTTGTGTGTGTGGGGGGTGTGTGTGTATGTGCACGTGCACGTGCTCACACATGCCTGCTGTCACTGGGTGAACAGGCCACCCTGAGCACGGTTCCATCTACAATGTTTGAAGTTTACTTTCCAGCTTCTGAGCATCATTTGCAATTATAATGCTGTCATAGGCAGAAAAGAGATAGGCTAATTAATCATTGTCAACACTGATCCCTATTTGCCAAATGAGATTTTGGAACAGCATGGCTGGGAATAATTGGTATAGATTGTATTTCCTTGCTTTATGTCACTGGAAATATTTATTTAGCATCATGGTCGCTATGCACAAATAGAAAACGGGGTATAGATGAATGGTGAGGATTCATTCGTTCATATTCAGCAAATTATGTTCTAAGCACCTACTTCAGTATGTGAACAGCACTAAACTCAGAATATTGGTCTGTTGGGGGCCCTTTATTAGCTTCCATGATTCCCTGAACTTGGCCAAGACCCTTCTGGTCAGCTGCAGATAGGCACAATGTATAGTTTTGCTTCTAGAGAATGTAACTGGGACATTCAGCATTATCTAACGCCTTGAAATTCCTCTAGTCAGGTGGCTTTCCAATGGGTACCCAGAGCCCTATGACTACCCAGATTGAAGGTGCACCCAACAATCAATGAAGGGTGATATCTTTGGTCACAAATAATATATTTCCATGTAGTCTTTGACAAAGGATCTAAGTGGATTTTGTAATTGAAGAAAAATCTACGCATTAATCTTTACAGTATTTCTGTGAGTGGACTCAAGTCAGCTCAACAATTCAACATTTGCTCTCTGGGGTTGTGTGCTAGACCCTGTCAGGGGATAAGTACTGCTGGCTGGGGCCCAGTCCAGGGAAGACTTGCCAAAGACCATCAGGAAAAGAAGGAAGCCGAGTCTTAGGTTTCTTCCTTTAAAGATGGTGACAGTCCTCTCAGCACAACCAAGCATCTCACAACATTTCCCTGACTCCAAGTCATCGAATTCATTTTTGATTCCTATTTCATAAAACTACACTCTTCCGGCACTTTGGGAGGCCAAGGCGGATGGATTATGATGTCAGGAGTTTGAGACCAGCCTGACCAACATAGGGAAACATCATCTCCACTAAAAGTACAAAAATTAGCGGGGCGTAGTGGCGCATGCCTGTTATCTCAGCTACTTGGGAGGCTAAGGCAGGAGAATTGTTTATACCTGGGGGGGGCAGAGGTTGCAGTGAGCCGAGATTGTGCCACTACACTCCAGCCTGGGTGACAGAGGGAGACTCCATCTCTCTCTCTATATATATATATATGGTCTCTATTGATGCTGACCATTGGACCCTGGTTTCATCTGCACCCAACAGAGTAAGCTTTGACCTGTGCTTGTAAATTAAAGCTCGACGCCTCCTTTTGGCTTCTCTATACCTGAATATTCTTACCCATTCTCCTTAATGTGAATATGCATGGAAGCAGGACCATTTCCTCACACATGAGCAGCAGCGAACCCTGTGGAACGTCAGTCCACATAGAATAATTCAAATAAAGTGTTCAGAGAAACAGGGTTTCAGAGCAATTACTTTTTCCAGACCCTTCACAATTCAGTGGTGTAGGTATGACCAGCCTTGAGTTGAGACCTCTATAATATCCATCTTTAGTAACATTAATACTCCATGGATGCAGAGCAACTGATCGCTGGAGGGAGTTTAGCTGCCCATAGGAGTTCATGGCTAACGACAATATCTGAATAAGGACAGGTGTGGAGCCCAGGTGCAGGAAGCAGGCGAAGGTCTTTCTGTGAGTCTCCTCTGAGGGAACTGCATCTTTATACATAGTTACTGTTTCAGAATTGATCCTTCTGGAATCATCAGTGTTCACCAGTAGCTTGTTACATCTGGAGGTATCTCATAATTCAAACAAAGCTGACAAGTTGTAACAATGAGCACACACTGACTTCTGCAACAGGCACTGTCCACTTCCCATCCGCACTCATCCAGCTTGCTCCTGGCCGCCTCCCGTTCGCCCTCCTGGGTGCCCCCCCAGCAGGTATACCTACCTGGTTTGCGCCGCCTCTATCCTACCACAATTGCTCACCAGCGGTTTCCTGCCGACACAGCTTGTCTCCCTAACCAGATTGGTGGTGCCCTGGGGACACAGCTAGGCTCAGACATTCATTCAGCCCATCATAGTGCCATCCCATCAATAACCCCTTCTGAGTGACCCTGGGTTAGTAAACTGAGTGACGCTGAAATTCTACTGCGGCTGATTCCCTACAGCTGGGCAGAGGCAGTGAGCGCGGGCTGAAGTTTCCTTTGGAAACAGGCAGTGCCTAGAAGAGAAGGAAACGATGCATGAGAAGATTCCAGATGTCCATGAGGAATATGACACATCCTGTCCACTACGTTGCTTTTCCTCATCGGCCTCCCCACGACTGGAGGAAACCCAGAAGCTGGTGCAGGTAGGGAAAGCCTGCTCTCAGCATCCCAAGAACACTTTGCGCAAAACAGGTGGGCCCTGGGAGGTTGCTCTCCCCCGGAGGCCTCTCCTCACTGGGGTTTCTTAAAGACAGACACTTGGACTCCTGCTGGGACCAGGCAGGCCGCCCATCCTCGGGGGCAGTGCCTTGTCACTCACCAGACCTCCCTGCATCCCCCTTCTCTCTCCTCCCCCAGCACAGGCTGAACCCCAAAGCCACAGATACTCATCAGGATTAGGGTGTCAGTGCAAATCCAAGCTCCACCAAAATGGAAAAGCAGTAACCAGTGGGAACATGTCTCCACCAAGACAGCGCTCAGGACTGGTTCTCCACGTGGCTCCCATTTCAGTCCAGGAGAAGCAGGGATTTTGTCCCCGTGGTGGGTCATCTGAAGAAGGCACCCCCGGTCAAGGCAGGCTTCTCAGACCCTGAGGCACCGGCCATGGCCCCACTGAGATACAGGAAGGGCCGTGCCAGAGCCTTGAAGACGCTCGGGGAAGGGAACCCACCTGGGACCCAGCCCCCGGGTGGCTGCAGCAGCATCCCAGGTGAGCCCCCTCCCCTGAAGCTCTTCAAGGCTCAAAGAGAAGCCAGTGTAGAAAAGCAAACAGGCCAGGCCCGGGAAGCGCCCTTTGGACCTTTTGCAATCCGGACGCTCTTGCAACCTGGGCTTCCTATAAATGGGGTGCGGGCGCCGGCTGCGCATTCCCACCGGGACCCGCGGGACTGAGCGCTCTTCTCAGTTGCTGTCGCTGAGGAGCCCGCCCAGCCAGCCAGGGCTGCGAGGCCGAGGCCAGGCCGCAGCCCAGGAGCCGTCCCACCGCAGCTGGCCATGGGCCCGCCGAGGCCCGCGCTGCTGGCGCTGCCGGCGCTGCTGCTGCTGCTGCTGGCGGGCGCCAGGGCCGGTGAGTGCGCGGCTGCGCTGCGGGCTCAGAGAGAGCGGGAGGGAACAGGCGGCACGAGGTTGGCTGGGGCACCCTGGGCCTAGGCCAGAGGGAGGGCAGCCACAGGGTCCAGGGCGGGGGGTGGGGGGACTAGACCAGCTGGCGGCCCCTGCAGACTCAGGATGCGGGCGCGGGATGGAGGGGCTGTGGAGGGGGTCTCCGGAGCCTGCCTCCCTCCTGAAGGGTGAAACCTGTGCCTGTGGTCCCCCTGTCCGGCCCTGGCACCCGCTGGGAAGACGTGGGAAGCTCACAGATTTCTTTCTCCTGCCTTACAGAAAAGGAAATGCTGGAAAATGTCAGCGTGGTCTGTCCAAGTAAGGCACCTGCGCATGGGGCGTGGAAGGGCGCCCAGCCCCGTGCACCCTCCTACACCCGGGTCCCTGAGGTCCTCCCACTCTATGGGGCTGAGATGGCATCGTGGTGTGCCCTGCTCTGACCCCAGGAAGCAAGTTCCTTGAGCCTCTGCCCACACTCAAGGGATGCCAACTCTCTTCTACCTGCCCTTCTGTTCTGTCCCAAGAGTTCAGCCTGGGGGCGGGGGAGGGAAGGCACTGACACCCCGCTGGCCTGCGCACACTTTGAAGAAACATCACTGTCCTGTTTATCAGTGACTAGTCATTGATTCGAAGCATGTGAGGGTGAGGAAATACTGACTTTAACCTTTGTGCAGAAATCGGACCTCCACCCCCTTCCTATTTACCTGACCCCTGGGGGTCAAAGGAGCTGGCCTCCAAGGGGACCCTGTGTGCTGGAGCCCCGGGGCGGACGTCTGATGAGGCAGCGCTGCCATCTGGTGGACATCTGCCATCACTGCAGCTGGGCTTAGGGCCCAGATGTTCTTTTTCTTCAATTGTTCAGAAAATTCCTCAACTACAGTGGAAACCTCCAGAAACTCCTTTCTAGGAGTTTCTTAAGTTAGTTACGCTTAATGCTTAATGAACTTTGCCTCAAGTATTTGGTAGTCTCAGAGTCACAGAATTAAGGCGTTTTCAAGCTAAAAAAGCATTAGAGAGAGTACTATTTGCGTCATGTTGTCATCTCTTAATTTACCAAAGGGTCTCTCATGCAGATTTTCTGAGCCCCATTACTTGACACTTGTCACTCCCTTCCCTGTGCCTCAGACGAGATATTCAAGACATGCCAGCTAATTTAAACATTAGCCTCAGCAAAAACATAATGGAGAAGTCAAATCTATAAAGGAAAATTAAGTATAATGTAAAGTCAATTAAAAACTAAATTGAGTTTAATTACATTTTAATTATCTATGCCACTGCGCCTCTCTGCCCAGAACTGGCTGTCCTTGGGAGAGCTATTTCTCCTATGCGGCTGATGTATTTCTCCCCACGTTAGGAGATGCGACCCGATTCAAGCACCTCCGGAAGTACACATACAACTATGAGGCTGAGAGTTCCAGTGGAGTCCCTGGGACTGCTGATTCAAGAAGCGCCACCAGGATCAACTGCAAGGTATGGAGGATGCAGGTGGGAGGGACCTAGAGCCCACAGCTTTCCCCTAGCCCTGTTCCAGCGGGTGCCCAACACGCGACCTTCCTTCCTAGAGATTGTGTACTGAGCAAACGCAGAACATCCCAGAACTGTTGTAATCTGATCAAAGCATTGGGACTTTGCCTCTGTTTGTAAGTCAGCCACATTGCTGAGATGTTGTCTGCCCCCGCCAAATTTCGCAAGCCAGATGTATTTTCCCGTTAACTTCCCAGATGCAATAGGAGTACGTGATCTAGATTAGCAGCACTGTGGGTCTATAGATTTCAGCGTGAGAGAAGCCCAGTAGGTGAGCTAACGGAGGCAGGCATCTCAGAATCGCACTGTGAAATGCAGTTTTTATAGTCTAAGTCCAACAGAATCTGTTGCTGAAAAATGAATAGAAAGAAGAAAAAAATATATAAACATACAGTTTGTTCTAAAACAAAACTTTGCTTATTATTGAGACTGGTTGTACTCATGTCACATACATCTGGAGCAGATCTATAGGCTGCTGCTGGGGTTTGGGTGGGGAAGAGAAGTCAAGCTGAGCAGTCACCTTTTTCAGAGAGTGCTGTAGCTCTTGTCTGTGCTGTCCAATATGGTAGACATGAGCCACAGTGGACTATTTAAATGGAATGAAATTAAAAATTCATATTCGTTGTCACATTAGCTGCATTTCAACTGCTCAACAGCCACCCTGGCTACTGGCTCCCATATTGAACAACACACATGTACAACATTTCTTTAAAGTTATTTGAATAGTGCTGGATAATAAGTAGGGATCCGCTAAAACTCCAGCTATATGCGAAGCTCTAAATAGGCCCTAATAGATATAATCAGTTTTTTGGGTGACATTAAGGGGATATTTGCTGTGGAAACTGAGGATGGCCCTCTTCCTGCTGTTTTTCTCCTTCACTCTCACTCCTAGTCTGCAGCGCTTCTATTTAACCACAGCTCTTTACAATTGAAGTGAGTAACTTTAGAACCAATAAAAGAACATCCTCCTTCCTGTGCATAGAGGCACACTTAAGAAACGTGTTACCCCGGGAGGGGGAAAAGGCCAGCAATAGGACTAAGACTCGGTTGGTGCACGGAGAACCCAGGAGGCATGTTGATAAGGCACGTGGTGTTGAGCAGGCAGTGGTGTTCCCAGCAAAATTCCCTTTAGTGCTCTGATTAGAGATTAAGCCCTGGGCTTCAGGGCCCACCTCTCATTCTTGATAGACAACCTCAATGCTATGCTACCCTGTATTCTCAGGTTGAGCTGGAGGTTCCCCAGCTCTGCAGCTTCATCCTGAAGACCAGCCAGTGCACCCTGAAAGAGGTGTATGGCTTCAACCCTGAGGGCAGAGCATTGCTGAAGAAAACCAAGAACTCCGAGGAGTTTGCTGCAGCCATGTCCAGGTAAGGCGTGTTGTACATGAGCACACACATATGTGTGTGTCCGCTGAGGTGTGAACTTGTGTGTTTACACCAGGCACGGATGTGACTCTAAGTATTTGTATTCCATATTCATCGTGGATCAGGGAATTGCTGTGTTTTCACAATCATCAAAAAGAGACAAGCATTATTTACCCTTCCCTAGTTAGGTTCCTTTAATTATCATTTTAATGTGTTTCTAAAAATCTCATGCTTTAAACTTCCTGAGATTATAAAACTGAGATGCTGTGTTTAAACAAGTGAATTCTTATTTAAAGAACTAAATAAGACCAGTGCTTGGTGGTCTTCAGTGCGGGGTCCCAGAGGCACTGGCTGCTGTGGCAGGCACATGGCGGGGCAGGGTCTGTTCAGCGCAGGGTAGAGGAACACCAAGGCTTCAGTGGCTCCCCTTCCTAGGCTGGCATTCAGCCACTGCACACGGATCGGCCACTGCAGCTGCATCTCTGCTGACTGATCAGGGCCCGTGTCACACCCATTGTAAATATTTTCAACATCACCCCTGCCTCATCCTCAGTCACAGTTTGTAGGGTCTTAGGTGTGTGCGAATACAGGCAGGATAGAGTTGTTAACTTGGTAGCATCAGAAAACTCCGTCTGTATTAGTCTGTTTCCATGCTGCTGATAAAGACATACCTGAGACTGGGCAATTTACAAAAGAAAGGTTTGTTGGACTCACTGTTCCATGTGGCTGGGGAGGTCTCACAATCATGGTGGAAGGTGAGGGAGAGCAAGTCACATCTTACGTAGATGACGGCTGGCAAAGAGAGCTTGTGCGGAGAAATTCCTGTTTTTAAAACCATCACATCTCCTGACACCCATTTGCAATCACGAGAGCAGCATGGGAAAGACCTGCCCCGTGATTCAGTCACCTCCCACTGGGTCCCTCTCACAACACGTGGGAATTCTGAGAGCTACAAGATGAGATTTGGGTGGGGACCCAGAGCCAAACCATATCACTATCCTTGCCCGTTTTTCAGTTTTACTAAACGTTAGATTCAGATGCCAGTCCTTTCTCGCCAAAATAGGCTGTGAGGCTTCTTTCCTTCCTATGCTTTATTTTCTCCAAGACTTAACTGTATGTGAGGGTGAGAGGTATGGTGGCAGGAGGAAGGAGTGGTTATTTTTTGGTCCTTGGTCTTCTCCAAATACAGAAGAGACTCCTGTTCTTGACAAGGAGGGCTTTCCAGGTTTGCATTTTCATGACTTTAACTGTCTTTTTAAAAAAATTGACATATAATAATTATACATATTTATTGAGAATATATTGATGTTTTGATATATGTAATGTACGGTGATCAGATCAGAGCAATTAGCATACCCATCATCTCAAACATTTATTGTTTCTTCATGTCGGGAACTTTCTGAGAGGGTGTAGGTTGTGGGAGATGAGTCTGTCACCTTTTCCTCCTGATGTAACCAGAGTGGCTGCAATCAGGTCCTCGGAAACTCAGAGAGTACCCAATGGGAAGTCCCTGAGACCAAAGTCAGCATGGGCTTCAGCCATGGCCTGACACCATACAAAAGAGTGACTGTCCAACAAGTGTACGGAAAGAAGCTCCAATTCGCTGGTAGTCAAGAAATACAAATTAATGTAACAACAAGATATTTATCCACTTATACCCACCAGACTGCAAAACTGGAAAACAGCAATAGCACCTGTTGCTGGCAGGCCAGTGAGGAAAAGTGTGCTGTCCTGAGCTGCTGGTGGAAATTAGAGCCATCAGACAATATCTACTCTAATTTAGAATACTTAATACCCTTTGACACAGATATTTTAGTCTCTGGGACTCTAGCCCATGAAAATAAAAGCAGTAATGTGTGAAGATAGGCATAAGGATGTTTGTTTTGGTATTGTTTGCATGGTTTAAAAAAATCCGGAAAGAGAGAAGGCAAATGCCATCAAATGGGACAATGTGTGAATAAATTACATATAGCCATAGAATGGAATGTTCTGCATGCAGCTTTTAAAAAATCTGTTAGAGCTATACCAAGTGACTCAGAAGGGTTTTTGTGAAGTATAATTAAGTGAGAAAAACAAGATAAAAGTATGAACAATACGATGCCACTTGTATAAAACAAACAATGACAAAATCTTTGTATGACTCTGTTTGCACTCACCCATGTTTACAGAGGATTGTGTGAGAGTGCAGAAACAAATGGAACAACCACTCAGGTGTCCGTATGGGAAGGATGGGCAAAGAGATCGATACGGGTGGAGAACAGAGCAGGGCTAGATGAGCCAAGCAAAAAACGTTAAAACACAGCTGGACCTGGTGGCTCATGCCTGTAGTCCCAGGACTTTGGGAGGCCGGGGCGGGCAGATCACCTGAGGTCAGGAGTTCGAGACCAGCCTGGCCAACAGGGTGAAACCTGTGTCTACTAAAAATACAAAAATTAGCTGGGTGTGACGGCAAATGCCTGTAGTCCTAGCTACTCCAGAGGCTGAGTCAGGAGAATCACTTGATCCCGGGAGGTGGAGGTTGCAGTGAGCTGAGGTTGCGCCATTGCACTCCAGCCCGAGTAACAGAGTGAGACTCCATTTCAAAAAAAGAATCACCAAAACATATGTATATGTGCATGCTTTTTTGAAAATGTATGCCTATGTGTAGCTATATTCTATGTTTACAAAGAAATGATGTCAGAAGAACAATTGGTTAAAAAAACTATGAGAAAAGCAACTTCAGTGCCACCTAGCTTACTTCCAGCAAGTTGTAATGGAGAAGGGCATTCCCATGACGATCCTCTCTCTGGGACAGGTACGAGCTCAAGCTGACCATTCCAGAAGGGAAGCAGGTTTTCCTTTACCCGGAGAAAGATGAACCTACACACATCCTGAACATCAAGAGGGGCATCATTTCTGCCCTCCTGGTTCCCCCAGAGACAGAAGAAACCGAGCAAGTGTTGTTTCTGGTGAGGATTCAGAAAGCTGATAGCAGTGGCCCTTGAAACTCATCTTCACGTGTTAGAGGCCAGTCCTACCATATGCAAAGCAGATTGTTGAGTCAGCTCCATGGCTAGTTACACAGGAAGCCATGGATTGGCGTGACATACTGGTGCCCGAGATTCCTCCTGCCCCTTGGGCTCACTGACAGATCATTCCAAGCAGGCTGATCAGGTTGGGTCTAATTTTAAAAGAGTTATTGAGGCATCCTGGCCACCCCACCCCCACTTTTCTTTAATGCTGTTCACCTGTGTTTGATGGGTTATGGTATAACACAGTAAATCCTGTGTGTATTTCAAACACCAAAAATAATGGGATCTCTTGCCAGTCTCTTTTACGAATTTCAGGGTTCAATGTGAGACAGAATTCATTTCACCTCAGTCCCATGAGCACTTTTGTGCCCTTATCTTGTTCTAATATCTCTATGACACCATACTGGGAGAAGACAGCGATGCATCCTGCAGAACCTTTCTGCGGACACACCCTTAACTGGTTTTCTCTCTCCCAACTTGGGCTGGCCAGGCACTAGCAAGACCACACTCTGCATAGGAGGAAAAAGAAAGTCCCTCCCAAGGCTAGATTCCTTCTGCCTTTTCTTTCACAATCCCCACCCCGTCCCTCCCAAGTACCCAAGGACGTTTTCCATGTTGAATATATGTGGTTGCATCTTCTGCCCCCATAGGATACCGTGTATGGAAACTGCTCCACTCACTTTACCGTCAAGACAAGGAAGGGCAATGTGGCAACAGAAATATCCACTGAAAGAGACTTGGGGCAGTGTGATCGCTTCAAGCCCATCCGTACAGGCACCAGCCCACTTGCTCTCATCAAAGGCATGGTAAGTCCCATGTCAGCACTGTCATGCACACCAAGGAGCATCCTCTTATTAATAACATTCCAAAATTTTCAAGCTAGTGGGCACCTTTGAGGACAGCCTGCCCAGTCTGTTTTTTATACAGACTACAGATAGGACCCTGAGCAGGCATGGGGAGGTCTGCCCAGGCTTCATGGCCTGGGATCAGTTGAGCCAGGCTCCTCCCTCCCAGCCCAGAGCTCTGTCTTTCCTCCTGTCCTTCTGTCACTGGCACTAAACCACCTCTACTCTCATCACTTGAGAGTAATGACTGCTCATCTCTGAGAAGGCTCCGGGGATGGATGTAGGGCAGCAAAACCACCTACTGTTCCTTCCTGCAGAAGGACTCCTTGTGCCAGCTCCAAGCCTCTGGCCTTTGAAGAAGTCCCAAGACCTGTGTTCTCCCCCGCTCCTTCATCCCATGAAGTGGAGTGACTTAGAGTGCTCCAGCTTCTTGTCCTCCCGCCCCTAGTACCACCCTGACCAAACACGACCCCTCTGCCTCTGGCCTGGAGCACCCTCTCCTCTCTGTTAAGTGGGGCCATGGAGCACCATATTACCTGAGCCTGCCTGACCCCTGCAACATGTTCCCTGATATGAGCCCCAGGCTGTCTCAGTGAACATGAAGAACTTGAGCAATCACTGTCATGCCGGGCCCTGTTCCTGGTCATTGTCCTTGGGGTTGAAAACAGGGAGTCTGATGACCATGAGTGCCACAGTCAGAAGAGTATAATGCACTGGCTTAGGGGTCTTTTCTGAGCATCTGCTGTGTGCTCAACCCTACTCTGGGCAGCACCAAGGAAGGGACAGTGGCAGATGAACCATGGACCTTCCCCTCAGGATGCTTCCAGTCTAACTCAGGAGCCAGGTCAATAAAGTATACATTGTATACTCAATAAGGTGATACGCTGAACAGTGCAGACAAGAAATCCTGGGCCTGATCAGGAAGGAGAAAGTATTATTCATGTAGCTCAGTGGGCAACGTTTCATGGAAGATGTGGAGCAAGAACCCGAAAAATGCAAAGAATGTGTAAATGAAACAGACATGCAAGAATGGGCTTTTGGGTAAAGAAAACTGACTGAGCAGGTGTGTGACGGGCTATGTGGTGGGATGGGCATGTGGAGGATACAAAGTTTAGACTTTGTCCAGTGGGGGTGGAAAAAGAGGAGTCTATAGCTTGACTCAGCTTTGGGGATGCCGACATGTTGCACCCCCTGGTCTAAATGTCAAGTACCCAGCTACCTTCTTTCTCTCAGTTTATCTAGTGGTACAGGACCCCTCCTCCCTTCTACCTTGAAGGTAAATGCTTTTGACAGAAGACACAGGGACCGATCAAAATGCTTGTCTCCAATCTCATTCACAGACCCACCCCTTGTCAACTCTGATCAGCAGTAGCCAGTCCTGTCAGTACACCCTGGACGCCAAGAGGAAGCATGTGGCAGAAGCCATCTGCAAGGAGCAGCACCTGTTCCTGCCTTTCTCCTACAAGTAGGTCACCTGATGCACTACTGATTTGTCATTTAATGGGTCAGTGTGAACTGAACACTTCTCAAGTGCTCTGTTCCAGGCAAACCTGTGCCTGGGAGGGAGGTATGGAGAAGGATAACATGCAATCCCTCCCTGTCCCCCTTTTTAAGCTAACAGGCCATTTGGCAGAAAAGTCCTAGGCATGCAAAACAACCGAAGACCAACAAAAGATATCTAAGACCCAGTCTTTAAGGGGTGTAGATCCAGAAAACCTGGGGATCACTGCAGGGTACCCTGGTTAGAAAAGGTTTCATGGAAGATTTGGGATATTGACTGGAAACTTGTATATCCAAATCCACTTTGAAAACTGACAATCAGTGAATATTTATTGAGTAACTGCCATATTCTTGGTTCTGTGCTGTGGCAGATACGAAAGAATTTCGAGACATTGCACTAGTTCCTATGTCTGGCCACTCAGACTAGTGGAGAGTATAAGGTATGCATGTCCTTTTGATGGGAGGATGACTAGCGTGACCAAGAAGAGGTGGATGTTATTCATTCAGGGCCAACAATGGCTGGATTTACCCATGCTTTGAAAGATGGGCAGGACTTGGGTAGATGCAGAGACAGGGGAAACCTTCAACATGGAAAGAATAATGTTCTGGCCATCCATGACATGATGTGCTTCCTTGGTTACCAGGAATATGTATGGGATGGGAGTACAAGTGACACAGACTTTGAAACTTGAAGACACACCAAAGATCAACAGCCGCTTCTTTGGTGAAGGTAAGACTTTTTGTCCACACAGTTGCTGGAAAATCTATCTAAGATGTGCCAATCATGGCTTAGCCACTTGCTGGGCCCTGTTAAATGTCTGCTGACTAACAAGTGATATGGACACTGGTGTTCTGGCTACCTCTATGAGAAAGCAAACTCATCTCAGGATGTCAAGTTGCAATGGCATAAAGAAAAAGAAGTTCCCAAAGCTACCTAGGCGTTTGTAAATAGAAAACTGGAATCCTAAGTTTAACATGACATATTTGGTAGCACTGATATCACCTATCCTGTGATAAGACCCAGAGCTGTCCCAGATGAGGTGGACCAAGTGGGAGAGAACCTTCAGAGTCCGTCCCAGATAGTAACCTCAGGAGTCAGTCTTTAGAGGTAGAAGGAACTCTAGCAATCTTGAGTCCACCCCTTACCCAGCATTGTATTGTATTTATATCTGTCCAAATTCCTTCTTGTACATTACCTCATTGTCCTTTTTGTGCACAGCAACCGGTGACGTCAGGTGGTAGAGAGGTGATTTTATACCTATTCTACAGAGGGGAAAGTGACACAGAGAGGCTTAGAGTTTGATGTAGACAAGGCCGTAGAATATTAGAGGGGGCAAATAAGTGCCCAGGTTGCAATCTAAGCCAGGACTCTTCTCATTACACCACACTTCCATGAGGACTTTTACCTCTCTTGCTGGCATAGGTCATAGTAGGTGGTGGAGAGGATACAAAAGTGTCTCCCCTCCCCCACAAGCTGCTGCTAGACCCAATTAGAAGAAATGGTGGTGGACATCAATGTGCCTGGTCCCAGTTGTAACCATGTCAATAGCAGCACCTCCTCACCAATATTTCAAGCTAAGGGTAACCTGATGATAGACTCAGATAAGTCTGAATTCCACTTCAGCTCTACCTCTTAGACCCTAAGAGCTCTTCAAAAGTAAGTTGCTCATTTCTGGGTCGCAGTTCCTCGTCTCTGGGTCTCATCTTTGTCTCATCTCTGGGACTCAGAGCTGAGATCCGGGGATGAGCAGTTTACATTGCCCAAAAACTCTGTGGGTCTCTGAAGCAGGGCTGAATTTATCTTTAAATTGAACAATAATGCCAACCCACAGGGACAGGGTGATGAGTCAGTGAAAACAATTAAGTCAATCACCAATGGCAGAGCCAGATCTAGCAGTCATTGAATACATGATAGTTTTCTTCCCTTTTCCCCTGTGCTGATACTCCACAATTTCCAGCTTCCAGTAGACAAAGATATGGTTGAGATGAAGAAGTAAGCTAGAGTTCCTTTGACACTTTCCATCTTCCAGGTACTAAGAAGGTGGGTCTCGCATTTGAGAGCACCAAATCCACATCACCTCTAAAGCAGGCCGAAGCTGTTTTGAAGACTCTGCAGGAATTGAAAAAACTAACCATCTCTGAGCAAAATATCCAGAGAGCTAATCTCTTCCATAAGCTGGTTACTGAGCTGAGAGGCCTCAGTGATGAGGCAGTCACATCTCTCTTGCCACAGCTGATCGAGGTGTCCAGGTATTTAATGGTTACAGCTCAACTTTTTATAAAACTGATGGTAACTGACTAAACTTTCAAACCTTGGCCAAATGGAGAATCTCAGGGACCATTTGGATATCAATCCAGTTAATCAATTAGTCAATCAGTTCATGATTGGTGGATAGAGAAATATCAGCTGATGTGCTAAGAGTTCCATGAAACATACACACATGCACACAGTGTTCAAGGCAGCTATGTATTTGTGTGTTAAAATAGGAGGAGAAGAGTTCCCACATTTTGATGGGTATCTTTTAATTCCTAGTTCTATTGCAGGTGCTCTCCAGAAGCTTATAGGCTGGTGGAGAGAGAACTCAGACAAAAAATATATGATTTCTCTACCCTTCAAGGCACTGGCTTTAAGCGCTATGAACGTGAGAGAAGAGACTGAGGCCAGGAATGAGACCCAGCTAATGTTGGCCAGGCATATTCTGTGTGCTGGCCAAAGGGGCTGTGATAACAGTCTTCTTGTCGCTACAGATCCACAGTCCCCTCTTGGGACTTTCCTCGATGAGGCTTCTCCTGTGGGTAATATTCCTAAGGAAAGCATCATGGCTCTGAGCTCCAAGTTGGGTTTTGAAAGACGGTTAGATTTGAATAGTGAATGAGGTGATTAAGGGCTCTCCTGGCAGAGGACACACCATGAGCAATATTTTATGTGCCCCGAAGGTGGTCTGTATAACTTTATCCATGTCTTTCTTCTCAGCCCCATCACTTTGCAAGCCTTGGTTCAGTGTGGACAGCCCCAGTGCTCCACTCACATCCTCCAGTGGCTGAAACGTGTGCATGCCAACCCCCTTTTGATAGATGTGGTCACCTACCTGGTGGCCCTGATCCCCGAGCCCTCAGCACAGCAGCTGCGAGAGATCTTCAACATGGCGAGGGAGCAGCGCAGCCGAGCCACCTTGTATGCACTGAGCCACGCGGTCAACAAGTGAGTTTCCGCACTGTATTTATCCTCCTAGGAGCAGAGGAACATCTTGCACTTCTGTGAGTCTCTGTATTAAAACTGAACCCCTCCTTCCACTTTCAAACTCTGCTCCTCACTCTTGTGTTTATTCTTGACCATTTTTGGAGTAACGACTTGAAATAAGAAATCAGCAAACACAAATTGAATTTTTAAAAATATTTTCTCTACATTATATTATAAAAGTTTTTGAACATAGCAAAGTTGACAGAATTTCAGAGGGAAAACCCCTGGAAAACCAGCTATCTCCTACCATTTAAGTGTTATTATATTTGCTTTATCACATATACATCCATCCATTAATTCCTCTTATTTTCTGAAGCATTTCAAAGTAAATTATAAACATTAACACACTTTCCCCTAAGTACTTCAGCATGCATATTATTAACTTCAGTTCAATATTAGTTAGCAGTATTTTCCTCTTAATTTTTTTTTTTTTTTGACATGGTTTCACTGTGTCACCCAGGCTAGAGTGCAGTGGCGCAGTCACGGCTTACTGCCGACTCAAATTCCTGGGCTCAAGTGATCCTCCCACCTCAGCCTCCTGAGTAGCTGGGACCACAGGTGCATGCTACCATGCCCTGGCTAATTTTTGTATTTTTTGTAGATACAGGGTTTCACCATGTTGCTCAGGCTGGCAGTTTTTCCTTTTGATGAAATTTGTTTGCTTTTTCTTTTTTACATTTTTATATAAATTTATGTGGAACAAGTGTAATTTTGTTATATGAATAGATTATGCAGTAGTTAAGTCAGGGCTTTCAGGATATCCATCACCCAGATAACATACAGTGTACTCACTAAGTAACTTCTCACCATCCATTTCCCTCCACTTCCACACCTGAGTCTCAATTGTCTTATCATTCCACACTCTCTGTCCTTGTGTGCACATTATTTAGCTCCCACGTATAAAGTGACAATGTGTAGTATTTGTCTGTGACTGTCCTGTTTTACTTAAGACAATGACCTCCAGTTCCATCCATGTTACTGCAAATGACATGATTTTATTCTTTTTATGGCTGAATAGTATTTTATTGCCTATACATTCCACATTTTTAATCCAATCGTCCATTGACAGACACTTAGGTTGATTCCATGCCTTTGCTATTGTGAATAGTGCTGTGATAAACATATGGGTGCAGGTATCCTTTGGATATAATGATTTCTTCTCCTTTGGGTATGCACCCAGTACTGGGATTGTTGGATTCGTTGGTAGTTCTATTTTTAGTTCTTTGAGAAATCTCTGTATTGTTTTCCATAGAGGTTGTACTTATTTACAATCCCATCAACAGTGGTTAACTGTTTCCTTTTCTCTGTATCCTCACCAGTATCTGTTATTTTTTGTCTTTTTAATAATGGCCCTCCTGACTGTTGTAAGATGTGATCTCATTGTGGTTTTAATTTGCTTTTCTCTAATGATTAGTAATGTTATGCATTTTTTCATATGCCTATTGCCATTTGTGTGTCTTCTTTTGAAAAATTGTCTATTCATGTCCTTTATCTACTTTTTAATGGGATTATTTGGGGGATTTTTGGTTGAGTTGTTTGAATTCCTTGTACATTCTGGATATTAGTACCCCACTGGATGAATAGTTTGCAAATATTTTCTCCCATTCTGCAGGTTGTTCACCCTGTTGATTATTTGTTTTACTGTGCAGAAGCTTTTTACTTTAATTAAGTTCTATTTGTCTATTTTTTTGTTGTTGTCTTTGCCTTTGAGGTCTTAGTCATGAATTCTTTGTCCAGGTCAACATCCAGAGAAGTTTTCCCTAGGTTTTCTTCTTGTACTTTTATAGTTTCAGGTCTTACATTTAAGTCTTTGATCTATCTTGAGTTGATTTGTGTATATGGTGACAGATAGTAGTCCAGTTTTATTCTTCTGCATATAGCAATCCAACTTTCCCAGCACCGCTTATTGAAAAGGGTGTCCTTTCTCTAGTGTATGTTTTTGCCAATTTTGTCAAAGATCCGTTGGCTGTAAGTATGTGACTTTATTTCTGGGTTCACTATTCTGTTCTGTTGATCTATGTGTCTATTTTTACGCCAGTATCATGCTGTTTAGATTACTATAGCCTTGTAGCATAATTTGAAGTCAGGTAATGTGATGCCTCCAGCTTTGTTCTTTTTGCTTAAGATTGCTTCAGCTACTCAGGCTCTTTTTGGATTCCATATGAATTTTATAATTATTTTTTCTCATTCAAAAGTTTGGATTTTAAGACAAACCTAACTGGGGTTACCGAGTCCTGACTCTTTTCTCTTATTCTGTAGCTATCATAAGACAAACCCTACAGTGACCCAGGAGCTGCTGGACATTGCTAATTACCTGATGGAACAGATTCAAGATGACTGCACTGGGGATGAAGATTACACCTATTTGATTCTGCGGGTAATCTCAGTCTTTTATATGACATAGATCATTTCAGAAGTGCTTTTCCTGGATACCTTTTACTTCCCTCTCCTGCACCCTGATGGGTTCTTGTTTCTTTTCTTTAACGCAGGTCATTGGAAATATGGGCCAAACCATGGAGCAGTTAACTCCAGAACTCAAGTCTTCAATCCTGAAATGTGTCCAAAGTACAAAGCCATCACCGATGATTCAGAAAGCTGCCATCCAGGCCCTGCGGAAAATGGAGCCTAAAGACAAGGTAAAGTCCACAAGAAGAGGTCTGAAAGTGAAAGTTCATTAACAAGGATTTGGAAGGTACTGGGGAAATGAGACTCTAAATTTCATCTACTGACTTTATTCTGCTGTTCCTTCCCTCCCTCCCTCCCTCCCTCCCTTCCTTCCCTCTTTGAGATGGAGTCTCACGCTATTTACCAGGGTGGAGTGCAGTGGCACGATCTCGGCTCACTGCAACTTCCACTTCCTGGGTTCAAGCAATTCTCCCTGCCTCAGCCTCCTGAGTAACTGGGATTACAGGCACATGCCACCACACCCAGCTAATTTTGGTATTTTTTAGTAGAGACAGGGTTTTGCCATGTTGACCAGGCTGGTCTTGAACTCCTGACCTCAGGTAATCCACCCGCCTCAGCCTCCCAAATTGCTGGGATTACAGGCGTGAGCCACTGCACCAGGCCTCTACTGTTTTCTAATTGCAAATTTCAACAAGCTTATTGACTTGACTGCCTAGCAGTATGTGACATGAGAGAAATACCTGACCTTGCTGCTATGTCAACATGCAGAATGTGAGATGTTTTTGCTACCTACCATCCACCTACCAGATTGACCATCCCTCTCATCATGGAAAAACATGCTTAATTTTCCCCCAATAACCTTAGGCTAGGATAGTCAACTTGGCCCCCTCTTAGGTGGCAATGACTCCAGAGCTTTGGAAACTACCTTATTTATTAGCCCCAAACTCTTACTACCCCTTCTCATCTTTACCCTCACATTAAAATAACTTAGGTTAAAACAACTTTATTTTCACTTAGTGAAACAAATCATAACTTGGCCATGATTTATGTGTTTTAATAGAATTGAATTCAACAGGCATTCCACAGGCATCTTCTGGGAACCCTTACTTGATAGTGCTCTAGGAAACATTGGCAAGAAGATTCAATACCAGCATTTGAAGAGTGATTACAGAGAAATTAGACCTGTGCTTAAGAAAGAGCTAGCAGACAATGCCAGTGTTTGCCAGGCACGTTCTGTGTTCTGACCATAGGACAGTGATAACCATCTCCTCTTTTGACTGCAGGACCAGGAGGTGCTTCTTCAGACTTTCCTTGATGATGCTTCTCCGGGAGATAAGCGACTGGCTGCCTATCTCATGCTGATGAGGAGTCCTTCACAGGCAGATATTAACAAAATTGTCCAACTTCTACCACGGGAACAGAATGAGCAAGTGAAGAACTTTGTGGCTTCCCATATTGCCAATATCCTGAACTCAGAAGAATTGGATATCCAAGAGTAAGTAAGAGCAATTTTAACCCATGTACCACTGAGGGCCCTAAGCTGGAATTCCAACGCTAGGTTTTGGCATAGCCACTGTCTGCCCTTGCTTCTGAAACAAACACTTGTGCAAATGTGTAGCAGACCTAGACCCAAAGTCTTAGGGTAAATGAAATCCAGACATTTTGGTAGTGATTGGAAATCCATATTTACTTGGGCTGCAAGAGTCAAAGGATAATAACATGGTGTGTCAGCTCAAAATGTCCTTCTTCTTATCTAGTCTGAAAAAGTTAGTGAAAGAAGCTCTGAAAGAATCTCAACTTCCAACTGTCATGGACTTCAGAAAATTCTCTCGGAACTATCAACTCTCCAAATCTGTTTCTCTTCCATCACTTGACCCAGCCTCAGCCAAAATTGAAGGAAATCTTATATTTGATCCAAATAACTACCTTCCTAAAGAAACTATGCTGAAAATGACCCTTACTGCCTTTGGATTTGCTTCAGCTGACCTCTTCGAGGTAAGTGTGAAGAGTTCAAGGTTCTCTAGCCCATTCTGTACAGCATCATAAACAGAGAGTCCCTGGGAGCCAGAAGCTAGCCAGAAGAAAACAAGAACCACCAGGCACTTCCTACCATGACTCTGAGGCTTTCTTCTTTCCCTCCTTCCCTGCCTTCCTCTCTCCCCGCTGGGGGTCACCTGAAGCATGACTTCTTAACATTAATAGAAATGCAGGCCGGGCAAAGTGGCTCACTCCTGTAATCCCAGCACTTTGGGAGGCCGAGGTGGGTGATCGAGACCATCCTGGCTAACACAGTGAAATCCGTCTCTACTAAAAAAATACAAAAAAAATTAGCCGGGCGTGATGGCGGGCGCCTGTAGTCCCAGCTACTTGGGAGGCTGAGGCAAGAGAATGGCGTGAACCCGGAAGGCGGAGCTTGCAGTGAGCAGAGATGGCACTGCTGCACTCCAGCCTGGGCGACAGAGTGAGACTCTGTATAAAAATAAAAATAAAAAATTGAAATGCAGATGTCTCGTCTTTAAGTCCCAAAGCCAAGGAAGCATATGTGCTGCCTAGTCAGATCTGCTTCAAATCTCAAATTCACTCCCAACTCTGAACCCTTGGTTGAATTACTTGTCCTCTCTGAACCTTACTTGCTTTTTTCTGGAAGAGGCAGCAAGTAATAAGGTCAAGATTCTAGTGAGATTTTAATAAAGCAGCTCCTGTGAAGTGCTAAGGTCAGTTCTTGGCCTGTGGTATTCAAATACTTGTTTAGATAAATGGACATCAAGAGGGGGAACTACTAGGCTGGCATACAACAAAGAAAGATGATGCCATTTTCTTGTCTGATTTTCTTTCTCAGATTGGCTTGGAAGGAAAAGGCTTTGAGCCAACATTGGAAGCTCTTTTTGGGAAGCAAGGATTTTTCCCAGACAGTGTCAACAAAGCTTTGTACTGGGTTAATGGTCAAGTTCCTGATGGTGTCTCTAAGGTCTTAGTGGACCACTTTGGCTATACCAAAGAGGATAAACGTGAGCAGGTGTGTATTTGTCAAGTATCTTCTTAAGGAAAGCTTTGGGTCTCAATGCAAAAACAATTCTTTTCTAAGCAAGGAAGTCATCAAAATATTATCTAACTGAAGTGATAACTATGGTTTTTATCAACCAGACCTGCTGGGATAAGGGCCAGTATCTTCAGCAGTTAAAGGTCTCCTGAAATTCAGTGTGCCCAGAAAAAAGACTTCTATCCTCAGAAGTACTCTAGGATAACAATTAAGAGTATGAACTCTGGGCTGGGCGTGGTGCCTCACACCTGTAATCCCAGCACTTTGGGAGGCTGAGGTGGGTGGATCACAAGGTCAGGAATTTGAGACCAGCCTGGCCAACATAGTAAAACCCCATCTCTACTAAAAATACAAAAAACTAGCCGGGCATGGTAGTGGGGGCCTGTAATCCCAGTTACTCGGGAGGCTGAGGCAGGAGAATTGCTTGAACCCAGGAGGTGGAGGTTGCAGTGAGCCGAGATTACGCTGTTACACTCCAGCCCAGGTGACAGTGTGAGGCTCTGTCTTAAAAAAAAAAAAAAAAAAAAAAAAGTATGAACTCTGGGCATGGATTTAATTCTAACTTCCCTGTCTTGAAATTGTGTGCACTTGGGGAAGTTGGTTGATATTATGTGTATCTGTTTCTGTCTGCATCCCAGACTACTAATAATAGTCCAAACCTCACAAGGTTATTTAAAGACAACGAAATAAGGCATCTAAAATTCCAAGTGCAGTGCCTGATGCTGGCATTGATTGTTCAATAAGCAGACACTATTGCGAGTTTTAAATTAATATTTTCATTATTATTAACTGCTTTCTTTGGTGCTCACTGCCATCAGTGCACTAGCAAGTGATACCAAAATTCCACTTTGAAGCTAGTAATGAACCCCTATTTATGGAGCAAACTAGGCTGTATGATCTGGAGCTTATTCTTGAATTTTCTGCTACCCAATGTGTGGTCTGGTCAGAAATGCAGGTTCTCAGGCTTCACCCACAATCTACTGAATCAGAAGCTGTATTTTAGCAAGACCTCATGTGACTTGTATGCACATTCAAGTTTGCAGAGCAAGGCAGTAATTTACCCCTCCAAGCTCACTGTTGAGCACCAGTTCCATCTTCTAATTTCCTGACCCCCACTTGAGGCGGAGGGTCTTTGATCTGCTTTGAGTCTGTCAATTTCACATTATTTTTTCCCCCAATGCCTGGGCATCCATCTCTGAGATTCTTCTTCTCTCTAAGAAGAACTTGTCTAGATCAAGTGTTCTTCAAACTTTTGGTAAATTTACATAGCAGCTACATTTCCTTAAGAAATACTTTGGGCCGGGCGTGGTGGCTCAAGCCTGTAATCCCAGCACTTTGGGAGGCCGAGACGGGCGGATCACGAGGTCACAAGATCAAGACCATCCTGGCTAACACGGTGAAACCCCGTCTCTACTAAAAAATACAAAAAACTAGCCGGGCGAGGTGGCGGGCGCCTGTAGTCCCAGCTACTCGGGAGGCTGAGACAGGAGAATAGCCTGAACCCGGGAGGCGGAGCTTGCAGTGAGCTGAGATCCGGCCACTGCACTCCAGCCTGGGTGACAGAGCGAGACTCTGTCTTAAAAAAAAAAAAAAGAAAGAAAGAAACACTTTGTAGTCTTCACTGGTCAAAGAAGAGAAAGCTAAGCAGGGAATGGGTGGGAGACAGAGGATCTTCTAATCTTGAGGATCCTGGCATACTGGAGAGCAGGGACCCCTCCCCTCACCCCACCACATCTTACTATGTCTACAGATTTTTAAATTAAGAATAGCTTTTAGAGTGCCACTATCCCTGACGAGACCTTAGTTCTTTCACCTCTGTTTAGAGAAATTAGCCTGGACTTCAGTGTCTCCCTGTTCCTCACCTGAAGCATTTTTTAGGCCCATCCTGGCTGCAGCAGACAGGTCCCACATTGGGAACTAAAAGGTGTTTGACATTGCTGACATCTCACTGGCCATTTTATTACTAAACTCTCAGGACATGGTAAATGGAATGATGTTCAGTGTTCAGAAGCTGATTGAAGATTTGAAATCCAAAGAAGTCCCGGAAGCCAGAGCCTACCTCCGCATCTTGGGAGAGGAGCTTGGCTTTGCCAAGCTCCATGACCTCCAGTTCCTTGGAAAACTGCTCCTGATGGGTGCCCGCACTCTGCAGGGGATCCCTCAGATGGTAAGTCAGGCATGAGACCAGACGTTGGTTTTTTTAGATCGCCCAGATGTCCTTATGATCACAACTGCACAAGACAGAAAAGATGCTTGTACTTTCTTCAAAGATGCAGGTTCACCTTGAATTTCACTGAAGATGACTCTTGGATCACAAGGAGCTGTTAACATTTAGAAATTAAGCTATTCATAAAGTTAGCTATATTTTTAAGAGCATTAATTTGTTCATCTGGAAAACAATGTTCGGTATACCTTTGCTGAAAGTCCTTTTATTTTTATTTTTATTGTTTTAATTTTTTGAGATGGAGTGTTGTTCCCAGGCTGGAGTGAAGTGGTGCAGTCTCGGCTCACTGCAACTCTGCCTCCCGGGTTCAAGCAATGCTCCTGCCTCAGCCTCCCAAGTAGCTGGGACTACAGACACACACCAGCATGCCCAGCTAATCTGTGTACTTTTAGTAGAGACAAGGTTTTACCATGTAGGCCAGGCTGGTTTTGCACTCCTGACCTCAACGGATCCGCCAGCCTAGGCCTCCCAAAGTGCTGGGCTAACAGGCATAAGCCACTGCACCCGGCCTGAAGGTCCTTTTACTGTTGAAATGATATAATGATTATAAAAAAAAGTATTTGGCAAACTATAATTCACTATCTAAATTGCTATAATTTTTATTATTAATTTATTAATAAAAGGAAATATATAAATGTATTCCTATGGCTTGATAAAAAAAAATGTTGACTTTAAGAAAACAGGTCTCAAGCTATTTTATGGAAATACTATTTAAAAAATAAAACCCAATGCAAACTGATGTTTTAAAAAATGATTTTATCATAATATATTTCAAGTACACCTTCACTTACAGTCAGACTCCAGAACACCAGAATTAAGCCATGACCATATATATGATACTTAAAGTCCATAAAGCTCTGAGGCCCAGCAATATTCTTAAGAGCCTTCTGAATCTAGTTGAAAATGACATGATATTTGTCTAGTGAATTTTCTTCTATCCTGATTCACTGAAAATGGTAAAAACATCAGTTTGATCTTTATTTATCAACCTATTCAGCTCATCAAAATATGCTAGTCCTTCCTTTCTAGATAAAGAGGAATTACTCTCCAATGTATGGAAGGTTGCGTTTAACAAAACTGACTTTAAAAAGACTTACTTTTATTTGCTCTCCCCTGTTGGGTCTATAGATTGGAGAGGTCATCAGGAAGGGCTCAAAGAACGACTTTTTTCTTCACTACATCTTCATAGAGAATGCCTTTGAACTCCCCACTGGAGCTGGATTACAGTTGCAAATATCTTCATCCGGAGTCACTGCTCCTGGAATCAAGGCTGGAGTGAAACTGGAAGTAGCCAATGTAAGATTCTGTTTGCCTTTTGATTTCTTAGGTTATTATTTTCTTCCAGGGTGAGTTTCTTGTGAAAACACATTTTAAAATGTGTTTTCAGTTCAAGACAAAATGCATCATCAGTGTAATCATCTTATTATTTTTTATGAAAAACTTTAAGCTTCCACCAGAATGCACCACCTCACTAGCTCCAGTAGTGGTACGGCCACAAGACAAGAACTCAGTTCTCTCAATAAATGAGTATTCCTATCATCTTTTTAAACTGATTCTGCCTAATATGAACTCAGGTACTTTCTAGTTCTGGGTAGTGTAGTCCAACTCTAGAGAAATGAGAACTTGCTTTCCTTCTTCCAAACAAATCCCAGTAATGTTTCCAAAGGTGTGAGTTATCCAGGAAGTGTTTGCCCGGAGGTGAGAAAGGTGGTTGGTCTGACTGACAGGGGACTGAAGTATTGAATGAATCTGAATGGGTTGTTTTCTGACTTACAGATGCAGGCCGAACTGGTGGCAAAACCCTCCGTGTCTGTGGAGTTTGTGACAAATATGGGCATCGTCATTCCAGACTTCGCTAGGAGCGGGGTCCAGATGAACACCAACTTCTTCCACGAGTCAGGCCTGGAGGCTCGTGTTGCCCTAAAAGCTGGGCAGCTGAAGTTTATCCTTCCTTCCCCAAAGAGACCAGTCAAGCTGTTAAGTGGAAGGTAATTCTTTCAGCCAAGTCTGCCCAGCCAGTTTGAAAGAGAGAACAGAGAATGTATCTGCAGGATTTCGCTAGGTTAAACAGTTGATTGAGATCATTCAGGTCCTGAGGAAGTGGGAGAGAAATAGAGAGGAGAGATTCTCGGTTACCTATTTTAATTCTCGCCTAGACTTACTACATAACTACATAATTACCTTTCTTCTACTTTCCACATTTTACTAAATTGTCCTTTATCTTTCTGCTTTGAGACTTATTAAGACCTACTGCTTAATTAGTTTTAATTAACTTGTGATTTTTTGTTATCTATTTGTTTTGAGAATGAAGAAACAATAGCTCCGGAGAGAACATCTTTGGGAAATGAATTATTTTTCACCCCAAAAATTACCTAAGAACATATTGATTTGAGGTAGCTAGGTCAGCAGGTAAAGCATGAAACTCCTAACCTCGTGATAATGGGATACAGACTCTTATGGAGAGTTCCATTTTAAGTGGCACCCTCAACCATTGATTTACCTTAGTTTTCATATTTTAGACACACTCATGTGTTCATTCAAAAATAATATTTAATTGGCCAGCCACAGTGGTTCACGCCTGTAATCCCAGCACTTTGGGAGCCCCAGGTGGATGGATCGCTTGAGCCCAGGTGTTCAGAGAGCAGCCTGGGCAACATGGCAAAACCCCATCTCTACAAAAAAAAAAAAATAATAACAAAATTAGCTAGACATGGTGGCGCATGCCTGTAGTTCCAGCTACTCAGAAGACTGAGATGGGAGGATCGATTGAGGCCAGGAGTTCAAGCCTTCAGTGAACCATGCTTGCACCACTACACTCCAGCTTGGATGACAGAGCAAGACCCTGTCTCACAGAAGCCGAATATAGTATATTTAATTGCTTAATATGTGCCACATATGTTGAGTGAGACATGCAAGGTCCCTGACCTTTGAATGCTTACATTTTATAAGGGAGACACACAATAAAGCAAGCAGTAATCATAGAGTAAGGGCTAAGTTATAGAAAGTATTAGAATACCATGAAATTTTATATCATGTAACCTGTGCTAGTCAGGGAATGCATTCTGAAGCAAGTGTACTTGACCTGATAACTGAGGATTGTGTCAGAGTCATTTAGGCAAAGGAGAAAGGAGTGAGTGTTCCAGGCAAAAGGAGAAAAGCAGGTAATGGCCTGAAGGTAAAGGAATATGGTTCAAGGAACTGGAAGAAGTGCTTAAGGTGCTCAGGGAATAACAGGGAGAGGTAGGCAGGGGAGAGACCATCCCCAACCATGGAAGCCATCCTAAGGAGTCTGGACTCTTTTGAAGGCACAGAAGTTGAAGAGGGGAGCAGAAATAAGATAGGGGTGATATTTTAGAAGAAATACTCTGACTCTAGCGTGGAAAATGGGTGGGAAGGAGGCACAGCTGGACACGAAGAGACCATTGGGCATCTCTTACGATCCTGTGTGGCTAAGAGCTGATAATGGCCTGCAATGGAGGAAAGCCAGGTATAGAAAGGAGTAAGCAGATTCTAGAACTTTCTAAGAGGCAGAATCATAAGTACTGGGTGATTAATTGGGTATGGGGACAGGGAAAAAGAAAGAAGAAAAGAGGAAGGAGGCGCCCTTCACTTAAATCAGAACTATAGTAGGAGAGCTTCTGGTTTCAAGGAAGGTGACAAATTCAGTTTTGGATGTGCTGCATTTGATGTCCTATGAAACAACCAGTTTAGAAATCTAGTGGCAAATAGATCTGTGGATCTGAGCCCAGTAAAGAGGCTTGGGCTCCACATATGGATTTGGGAATCATTAGTATACAGAGGTTGTTGTGGTTAAACAGCAACTGGTGTAGAGTGAGACATGAGAGATGAGGACAGAAATATGGAGAAGACAAACATGTAAAGGAAGAAGAGGAATAACCAGCAATGAGTTAGAAGAAGTGACCAGAGAAGCAGAAGGAGAACCAAAGCCACAAAAGTTCGCAGAAGCCAAAGAGCAGCCATGGGGGAGATCACCCCATGGGTAGGCAAAAGTTGGCATTAGGACTCCAGCACATCAGCAAAGCTTGGTCTTATGGCACCCCCAACTTGGAGGAGCAATACTTGCAGGAAAATGTGCTATTTCAAAGAAAGCATCCTTAGAAAAAAACAGGCCAGTGTTGAACTTTCTTACATATACTAAGTTTTTAAGTACACACTTGGAAGGAAGGTGCCATCATCTCTTCAGATGTGAGAGGCTCCAGGGTCTTAGTCTGGTCATGAATGTGCAACTCTACTGAAGGCTTCTGGGAGGACAAGGAAGATAAAACCTAAATATGCCCATTGGATGTAGGAGCAAGGAGGGCATTAGAGACATTGATGAAAGCATTTTCAGAAGATGGAATGAGCAATCAGAACACAGTTTAGTGAAGCACATCGGGAGGAAGTGGAGACTGCAAAGGCAGACAACTCTCGATGGTGAGGAAGACAAGAGAAAGCAAGAAAAGAAAGAAAGGAGCGTAGGCGAGGGGCACAGGAAGAGACTTGAATGTGCTTAATGCAGGTGGAAGGAAGCAGTAAAGAGTAGGGGATTTCACATGAAAGAGACAGTTTCTCTTGCCCTGCGTCGTAGGAAGGAAGGGGCACACTGAAGTTCAGCCCCAGTGAACTTAACATCTCTGAGCCTCTGCTTCTGTAAAATGAGAACCATAAGCCTACTGTTGTGGGGATTACAGGAAACAGATGGAAAGAACTCAGCCAGAAGCTCCAGAGTCACTCTCATGGCTTGTCATATTGATGTTCTAATATTATTTGTTTCTCAGTAAATCAAATAGAGATAGGTGTGGACTGAGGGAAGACAAGGATAAGGGGGTATTTACACCCTGAGAATTTGTGATGTTCATTTTTATCCATGACTTGGCAATAACTCAGGTATTTTTGTTCTTCACCAGCAACACGTTACATTTGGTCTCTACCACCAAAACGGAGGTGATCCCACCTCTCATCGAGAACAGGCAGTCCTTGTCAGTTTGCAAGCAGCTCTTTACTGGCCTGAATTACTGCACCTCAAGCGCTTACTCCAACGCCAGTTCCACAGACTCCGCCCCCTACTATCCGCTGACCGGGGACACCAGGTTAGAGATGCTCAGTGCCTGACCCAGCATTTTCTCACCTTCTACATCATGGCCACCTAGCATGGCACAGGAAAAAAATGCTCTGTGTTGTCAGCCCCTGTCACTAGCCTTCTGGGTTTGCACCATCTTTGGGTATTTAAAGCAGGGTCCTCTGGCCAACACGTTGGGTGTCCCCTTTTGCTTCCTTGTATACAGGACAGGATCACAGCACAGACCCTAATTTGCTCCTAATTCAGTGTCCATATTTCTGAGCCTCCAGACCCATTGCTATGAACTTCCTGGAGCCCATCAATGAGGCTGAAGCCTTCACCATACTTAGGTGGCTCCCTGTCTTCAGCCCCCAAGTTCCAGTGCTTGTTCTCAGCTTTGCTGAAACAACCAGCCAACTCCTGCTCCGCTTGTCCAAAGTCTTGGGAATCCTGGTGTCTGCCCTTGCCTTGGGTTCTTGTAGGACTGAGGGATCAAAAAGATCATCTTAGTTAAGGGCAAGGGACAATGTTAAAATAAGGACCATATTTTTGTTGCATTTGAGGCTGAATTGTTTTGGGGACATTATCTCCATCCTTGAAAGCTCTAACATTATGCACTGTCTTCATTGTAACATCTTCAGATTAGAGCTGGAACTGAGGCCTACAGGAGAGGTTGAGCAGTATTCTGTCAGTGCAACCTATGAGCTCCAGAGAGAGGACCAAGCCTTGGTGGACACCCTGAAGTTTGTAACTCAAGCAGAAGGTGAGTATTCAAAACACAGCTGCTTCATCTCTGCTCGCAGTCTCAGGTTCAGAATTCATGAGGAGAACACATGTAATTTAACCTATTTAACAAATATTAACCGAGTACCCAATAAGTGGCAGTCCTATTTTAAGACCTGGGGCTAGAACACTGAATAATGGAGTCTCTGCCTTCGTGGAAGTTACAGTGAACAACCAAACAAGTTAATATTTGGAGTGTCAGATCAGTACTGGGGCGGAAAACAGAGCATAGACTGGTCTAGGGAAGGCTAGGAGTAAGAGGGAGGAAGAAGGGAAGGGAAAGCAGTGCATTTGGAATAATAAGGGAAAGTCTCCCTGGTAAAGTGAGTATAAGGAGACCTAACAGAGATAAGGGGAGAAGCAGTGTGGTAAGACTGTTACAGGCAGAGGGACCAGCAGGTGCAAAGGCCCTGAGGCTGACATATTGCTGCCATGTTTCAAGGAAAGGAAGGAAGCCAGTATGGCTGGAGCAGAAAGACCAGGGAGAAAAGAGGTAGAAGATGAGGACAGAGAGATACGGAGAGGTGAAGGAAGGATGACCTCATAGGCCATGGTAAGAACTTTGGCTTCTTCCTATGAATTAAATGAAAGCCACTGGGGAGTCCTCATGATTTGATTTATGTTTATGTTGAGAAAAGACTATGGGGAAACAAGGCAGAGAAACTACTATGTAGGTTATAACAATAATCCAGGCAGAAATCAGTGCTGTTTTGGATTAGGGCAATGGTAGAGGAGATATGAGAAAGGGTTGGATTCTGGCCATATTTCGAAGATTAGGCTGACAAGATTTGCTGATACAGTGGATGTTGAGTGTCAGAGGAAAAGGGGAATGAGGACAAACCTAAGGTTTTTGGCCTGGGCAACTGGAAAACAGAGCTTCCATTTATTGAGATGGAAAGGGCTACTGGAGGAGCAGGTTTTAGGGAACGGGGCAAATTTAGGTGTTCACTTTGGAAAAATTTTTATATAGGGATAGCGTATCACAAAATTAAACTAGGAAGAAAATCCCATGAGAGAAAGCACTGGGGGAGCATGGCATGCTGGGGAAATAGTGTTTGGTAAACATTGTTTTACAAAGGATATAAAATGGACGAGCCTATGGATCGAAGGATGCCTGGGAATCTTGTTACAAAGAAAGGGGGAGTCGGGCAGACAGAGCCCAGGGCAAGGGCAGCAAGGAACCAGGAAAGGCATCTTGGATGGAAAGTAATATAGAGATGTTGTGTCTTCCTGGCCCAGAAGGACTGTGAGCCTTTGCTGTTCCACAAACAAGCTAAGTGCTCCCCATTTCAGGGCCTTTGTATTCCTGGCCCTCTGCCTGGAATGTGCTCCTCCCAGAACTCAGCATAGCTCCAACCTCTCTTCATTCTGATCTCTGCCCACATGTGCCCTTATCAGAGAGAACTTCTCTGACCACCAAGTATGAAATAACACTTCTTCTATCCCTTTCTTTTATCCTTGTATCCAGTTTTACTCTTCTTCATAACATTCATTACCATCTGACATGAGCAAGTTACTTGTTTATTGCCTGTACACCTCCCCCACTTTCACCTCCCCCAATAGAAGCCCCATGAAAGCAAGGACTCCCCAGTGCCAAGAGCAGTGTCCAGCACATAATAGGCGATCCATAAAGACTTGCATAGATGAATATCACTGAGTTTAAAATTTTCAGTAAAATCCTGAATTGTGTTTTTGTTTAAGTACATTAATTCCTTGGAGTTTCTCTACCTTTTCCTCTCTTTCCTTCCAAAACATAGCTCCCTACCATACATCTCTTGATTCTCTTATACACTTGTCCAGGTGTGAAGCAGACTGAGGCTACCATGACATTCAAATATAATCGGCAGAGTATGACCTTGTCCAGTGAAGTCCAAATTCCGGATTTTGATGTTGACCTCGGAACAATCCTCAGAGTTAATGATGAATCTACTGAGGGCAAAAAGTCTTACAGACTCACCCTGGACATTCAGAATAAGAAAATTACTGAGGTCACCCTCATGGGCCACCTAAGGTAAGGAAGGCTGAGAGTCATCTGACCTGCACTGCAGGCCTGGGTGGTTCTTTTCATTATTCCTCTTCTACTTTATACCTGACCAAGCCATGTTCACCCCAGTCTACAATCAGAGTGGCAGATAGAGCCCTTAACATTTTCTCTTTTTTTGAGACGGAGTCTCACTCTGTCACCAGGCTGGAGTGCAGTGGCACAATCTTGGCTCACTGCAACCTCTGCCTCCTGAGTTCAAGTGATTCTCCTGCCTCAGCCTCCCAAGGAGCTGGAACTACAGGTGTGTGCCACCACACCCAGCTAATTTTTGTATTTTTAGTGTAGACTGGGTTTCACCATATTGGCCAGGATGGTCTCGATCTCCTGACCTCGTGATCCGCCTGCCTTGGCCTCCCAAAGTGCTGGGATTACAGGCATGAGCCACTGCGCCCGGCCGAGCCCTCAACATTTTAAGCCTCTGTACATGTCCAGTTGGATTTTCCTACCATTTATCAGGCACTTACTATTCATGTATCAAGCACAGTGCTGGGTGCTTTAAAGAAAGTATCTCAGTCCTCACAATAAACTGCAAGGTCAGTGTGAGTCTACCTGTTTCATGGATAAGGAAATGGTAGCTCAGAGGGTTTAAATCATTTGGCCAAAGTCATAGAGCTAGTAAATAGCAGAACGGGATTCAAATAGTTTTCAAAAAGCTTCTCTTTCTCCTAAACCTGCTTGCAAAGTCCTTAATTTGTGCTGAATGTTGGCTTCAGAAGTTAATGAGTTTGATCTGTGACCGTTTCTCTGAACCATCCTTGTATCTGGTTTTCATCACCGCAAATGGAACTTCTGTTTAATCCTGCATATCTCCTTTGAAAGGACAAAATCACTGGTGCCAACTGATTTTCTTTACCATAGTTGTGACACAAAGGAAGAAGGAAAAATCAAAGGTGTTATTTCCATACCCCGTTTGCAAGCAGAAGCCAGAAGTGAGATCCTCACCCACTGGTCGCCTGCCAAACTGCTCCTCCAAATGGACTCATCTGCTACAGCTTATGGCTCCACAGTTTCCAAGAGGGTGGCGTGGCATTACAGTACGTGTCTCTTCCCCTGTGTGAGCACTTCCAAAGTAATGCAGCTGTTGAGACCTGTGGTTACAGGCTGACCTAGTACCACACACAACTATTTCCTATGTATTTTCAGATGAAGAGAAGATTGAATTTGAATGGAACACAGGCACCAATGTAGATACCAAAAAAATGACTTCCAATTTCCCTGTGGATCTCTCTGAGTATCCTAGGAGCTTACATACGTATGCTGATAGACTCCTGGATCACAGAGTCCCTCAAACAGACATGACTTTCCGGCACATGGGTTCCAAATTAATAGTTGTAAGTATGAGTCTGCCAGTCAATAAATACATGGGTATAAGTGCTAATTACATCCTCAACTCTGAGCTAGGTGCAGGAAGGTATCCAAAGATGTATAAGGCATGCTTCCTGCCCCCCAGGGAATTCTTGGGAAGAAAAAAAACTTTCACACATGTGTAGTTATCCAGTTACACAAAGCTGAATATGATACATATCAAAGAGATGCTACTAAGCAGAACAGTTCTTTGCCTGGTGGTATCAAAGGAAGCTTCAGGACACTAGCTAGGAGGCTGACTATGTTAGACATTCCTTTTATAAATATGGGCAGTGATCAGTGACTGTCAATGAAGATTCATAACTTTCTGTTACGTATTTTTAACATTCAGTGCATTGTCCTGCTAAATAATTAACTTGTCAAATCTGGATTTGTGCCTAATGTTCATTGCTCTTTGAGGCTCATCCATGCCCATTACCTTAAAAATCTCCTGTCCTTTTGTAGGCAATGAACTCTTGGCTTCAGAAGGCATCTGGGAGTCTTCCTTATACCCAGACTTTGCAAGACCATCTCAATAGCCTGAAGGAGTTGAACCTCCAGAACATGGGATTGCCAGACTTCCACATCCCAGAAAACCTCTTCTTAAAAAGGTAAAAGAAGAAACTGGCAAAGCTTCTTGAACCATGCAAAGTAAATGAAAGATTTTACATAGTATGATTTAGACATTTTTTTAATTTAAATTTTTAAGGGAAATAATTTAAGCATTTTAAGGAGATTAATAACTGTAGTGCAAACACTGTGGCATTTTTGCATTAGTAAACATGAGAATGCCAACCCTGTCAGGAAGAATCTAAGAAAGTAATTGGAGGATTCTGGTACTTTCATCCTAAGATATTTTATCAGTACAACCTGAATTGGAAGGTCATTCAGCTTTCTTCCATTATAAGCAAATTCTCCCTCTGACTGTGAAGAATTCAGAATGGCAAGAGGCATTATTGACTACATGCTTACTGTTAAGTTACAGAGAGTCAGAACAGCCATTGAGCACTAAACGGAGGCAGCATTCTGAGAAAATACTTTAATCCAGGCTTACTGAATTCCACACCTATGTTCTTTCCACAAATCAAGTTGCCTCAATTCAGTTTAGCAAATTTGTATCAAGTATCCCCTACATGAAAAATGCTAGACTAGGTACAGTGAGAAGATAGAAATTGGATAAGATATAGTCCTTTCTCTCAGAAAGATACCATGTAGACACCAACAAATGACAAATAATTAATTACATAAACAAAATTATGACATGCTCTTTGAGAAAGGTGCAAGGGACTATGTAACTGTAAGAATGAGGCAAATTGGCTATGACTTAGGTGGGATGGTAATGATAATGAGTGGCTCTTAGAAGAGCTTTGTGAGGATTTGAGTGTTTGATAGGTGGAGGTAAAAGCAAAGGGGTCCAGGCGTAGGAGTAGCACCAGGAAAAGTGCAGAGTGGCTTCGGGAGTGAGGCAGGAACAATACTGCTGTGAAGGTCAGAGGCAGAGAACTTTGAATGACTGATGTCTGACTGTGGGGATGTTGTCTTTGTTGTTCATTTCAGCGATGGCCGGGTCAAATATACCTTGAACAAGAACAGTTTGAAAATTGAGATTCCTTTGCTTTTTGGTGGCAAATCCTCCAGAGATCTAAAGATGTTAGAGACTGTTAGGACACCAGCCCTCCACTTCAAGTCTGTGGATTTCCATCTGCCATCTCGGGAGTTTCAAGTCCCTACTTTTACCATTCCCAAGTTGTATCAACTGCAGGTGCCTCTCCTGGGTGTTCTAGACCTGTCCACAAACGTCTACAGCAACTTGTACAACTGGTCCGCCTCCTACACTGGTGGCAACACCAGCACAGACCATTTCAGCCTTCGGGCTCGTTACCACATCAAGGCTGACTCTGTGGTTGACCTGCTTTCCTACAATGTGCAAGGTGAGCTATGCTCAGGTAAAGGATGCACAGGGCTAGTTCATGGCAGGCTCTAAGAGGAGAGCCTCCTCCAGGGAGGAAAGGACTTTGGCTTTCTAGCAGATAATCTTCCTTGCTACTTGGGAATCTTTTAAATCTTTTATTTTATTCAACAAATAGAAATATTTATTAAACATATCACATGTATTAAATATTCTAGTAGGCAGTAACAGAAAGTAGACAGATAAGCCAGCAATTACAATTCAGTGTGAGAGGTGCTATGATAGAGTGTAGTATATAAGTATAAGGTAGAGTAGAAGCACTCAGCAAGGGAACCTAAACAAAGCCTGTGGTGGTCAGGCAAGGCTTCCTGGAGGAGTGCCTTTTGCTATCAGATTTTATGTTTGCATTACAGGTGGAGGAGTCTATTGCACAACTGGCCCAGAAAAATGGGACTTTATTATTGAAAGACTTTCACACAGAGATTTCTCTGGAAATGTATTGCTTAATTTAACTAATGTCTTTTCATTTTTATGTTAGGATCTGGAGAAGCAACATATGACCACAAGAATATGTTCACACTATCATGTGATGGATCTCTACGCCACAAATTTCTAGATTCGAATATCAAATTCAGTCATGTAGAAAAACTTGGAAACAACCCAGTCTCAAAAGGTTTACTAATATTCGATGCATCTAGTTCCTGGGGACCACAGATGTCTGCTTCAGTTCATTTGGACTCAAAAAAGGAACAGCATTTGTTTGTCAAAGAAGTCAAGATTGATGGGCAGTTCAGAGTCTCTTCATTCTATGCTAAAGGCACATATGGCCTGTCCTGTCAGAGGGATCCTAATACTGGCCGGCTCAACGGAGAGTCCAACCTGAGATTTAACTCCTCCTACCTCCAAGGCACCAACCAGATAACAGGAAGATATGAAGATGGAACCCTCTCCCTGATCTCCACCTCTGATCTGCAAAGTGGCATCATTAAAAATACTGCTTCCCTGAAGTACGAGAACTACGAGCTGACTTTAAAATCTGACACCAATGGGAAGTATAAGAACTTTGCCACTTCTAACAAGATGGATATGACCTTCTCTAAGCAAAATGCACTGCTGCGTTCCGAATATCAGGCCGATTACGAGTCATTGAGGTTCTTCAGCCTACTTTCTGGATCACTAAATTCCCATGGTCTTGAGTTAAATGCTGACATTTTGGGCACTGACAAAATTAACAGTGGTGCTCACAAGGCAACACTAAGGATTCGCCAAGACGGAGTATCTACCAGTGCAACGACCAACTTGAAGTATAGTCCCCTGGTGCTGGAGAATGAGCTGAATGCAGAGCTTGGCCTCTCTGGGGCGTCTATGAAATTAACAACAAATGGCCGCTTCAGGGAACACAATGCAAAATTCAGTCTAGATGGGAAAGCCGCCCTCACAGAGCTTTCACTGGGAAGTGCTTATCAGGCCATGATTCTGGGTGTTGACAGCAAAAACATTTTCAACTTCAAGATCAGTCAAGAAGGGCTTAAGCTCTCAAACGACATGATGGGCTCATATGCCGAAATGAAATTTGACCACACAAACAGTCTGAACATTGCAGGCTTATCACTGGACTTCTCTTCAAAACTTGACAACATTTACAGCTCTGACAAGTTTTATAAGCAAACTTTTAATTTACAGCTACAGCCCTATTCTCTGGTAACGACTTTAAACAATGACCTGAAATACAATTCTCTGGATCTGACCAACAATGGGAAACTACGGCTAGAACCCCTGAAGCTGCATGCGGCTGGTAATCTAAAAGGAGCCTACCAAAATAATGAAATAAAACACATCTATACCATCTCTTCTGCTGTCTTATCAGCAAGCTACAAAGCAGACACTGTTGCTAAGGTTCAGGGTGTGGAGTTTAGCCATCGGCTCAACACAGACATCGCTGGGCTGGCTTCAGCCGTTGACATAAGCACAAACTATAATTCAGACTCATTGCATTTCAGCAATGTCTTCCATTCTGTAATGGCTCCATTTACCATGACCATTGATACACATACAAATGGCAACGGGAAACTTGCTCTCTGGGGAGAACATACTGGGCAGCTGTATAGCAAATTCCTGTTGAAAGCAGAACCTCTGGCATTTACTTTCTCTCATGATTACAAAGGCTCCACGAGTCATCATCTCATGTCTAGGAAAAGCATCAGTACATCTCTTGAACACAAAGTCAGTGCCCTACTTACTCCAGCTGAGCAGACAGGCACCTGGAAACTCAAGACCCAATTTAACAACAATGAATACAGCCAGGACTTGGATGCTTACAACACTAAAGACAAAATTGGTGTGGAGCTTAGTGGACGAGCTCTGGCTGACCTCACTCTACTAGACTACCCAATTGAAGTGCCACTTTTACTCAGTGAGCCCGTCAATGTCATTGATGCTTTAGAGATGAGAGATGCTGTTGAGAAGCCCCAAGAATTTACAATTGTTGCTTTTGTAAAGTATGATAAAAACCAAGATGTTCACACCATTAACCTCCCATTTTTTGAGACCTTGCAAGAATATTTTGAGAGGAATCAACGAACTATTATAGTTGTACTGGAAAACATGCAGAGACACCTGAAGCGCATCAATATTGATCAATTTGTAAGAAAATACAGAGCAGCCCTGGGAAAACTCCCACAGCAAGCTAATGATTATCTGAATTCATTCAATTGGGAGAGACAAGTTTCACGTGCCAAGGAGAAACTGACTGCTCTTACAAAAAAGTATAGAATTACAGAAAATGATATACAAATTGCATTAGATGATGCCAAAATCAACTTTAATGAAAAACTATCTCAACTTCAGACATATATGATACAATTTGATCAGTATATTAAAGATAATTATGATTTACATGATTTGAAAATAGCTATTGCTAATATTATTGATCAAATCATTGAAAAATTAAAAAGTCTTGATGAGCACTATCATATCCGTGTAAATTTAGTAAAACCAATCCATGATCTACATGTGTTTATTGAAAGTATAGATTTTAACAAAATTGGAAGTAGTACTGCATCCTGGATTCAAAATGTGGATACTAAGTACCAAATCAGAATCCAGATACAAGGAAAACTGCAGCATCTTAAGAGACACATACAGAATATAGACATCCAGCACCTAGCTGGAAAGTTAAAACAACACGTTGAGGCTATTGATGTTAGACTGCTTTTAGATCAATTGGGAACTACAATTTCATTTGAAAGAATAAATGATGTTCTTGAGCATGTCAAACACTTTGTTATAAATCTTATTGGGGATTTTGAAGTAGCTGAGAAAATCAATGCCTTCAGAGCCAAAGTCCATGAGTTAATTGAGAGGTATGAAGTAGACCAACAAATCCAGGTTTTAATGGATAAATTAGTAGAGTTGGCCCACCAATACAAGTTGAAGGAGACTATTCAGAAGCTAAGCAATGTCCTACAACAAGTTAAGATAAAAGATTACTTTGAGAAATTGGTTGGATTTATTGATGATGCTGTCAAGCAACTTGATGAATTATCTTTTAAAACATTCATTGAAGATGTAAACAAATTCCTTGACATGTTGATAAAGAAATTAAAGTCATTTGATTACCATCAGTTTGTAGATGAAACAAATAACAAAATCCGTGAGCTGACTCAGAGACTCAATGGTGAAATTCAGGCTCTGGAACTACCACAAAAAGCTGAAGCATTAAAACTGTTTTTAGAGGAAACCAAGGCCACAGTCACAGTGTATCTGGAAAGCCTACAGGACACCAAAATAACCTTAATCATCGATTGGTTACAGGATGCTTTAAGTTCAGCATCTTTGGCTCACATGAAGGCCAAATTCCGAGAGACCCTAGAAGATACACGAGACCGAATATATCAAATGGACATTGAGAAGGAACTTCAACGATACCTGTCTCTGGTAGGCCAGGTTTATAGCACACTTGTCACTTACATTTCTGATTGGTGGACTCTTGCTGCTAAGAACCTTACTGACTTTGCAGAGCAGTATTCTATCCAAGATTGGGCTAAACATGTGAAAGCATTGGTAGAGCAAGGGTTCACTGTTCCTGAAATTAAGACCATCCTTGGGACCATGCCTGCCTTCGAAGTCAGTCTTCAGGCTCTTCAGAAAGCTACCTTCCAGACACCTGATTTCGTAGTCCCCCTAACAGATTTGAGGATTCCATCAGTTCAGATAAACTTCAAAGAGTTAAAAGATATAAAAATCCCATCCAGGTTTTCCACACCAGAATTTACCATCCTTAACACCTTCCACATTCCTTCCTTTACAATTGATTTTGTAGAAATAAAAGTAAAGATCATCAGAACCATTGACCAGATGCTGAACAGTGAGCTGCAGTGGCCCATTCCAGAAGTATATCTCAGGGATCTGAAGGTGGAGGACATTCCTCTGGCGAGAATCACCCTGCCAGACTTCCATTTACCAGAAATCGCAATTCCAGAATTTGTAATCCCAAATCTCAGCCTTAATGATTTTCAAGTTCCTGACCTTCACATACCAGAATTCCAGCTTCCCCACATCTCACACCCAATTGAAGTACCTACTTTTGGCAAGCTGTATAGTATTTTGAAAATCCAATCTCCTCTTTTCACATTAGATGCAAATGCTGACATAGGGAATGGAACCACTTCAGCAAACGAAGCAGGTATTGCAGCTTCCATCACTGCCAAAGGAGAGTCCAAATTAGAAGTTCTCAATTTTGATTTTCAAGCAAATGCACAACTCTCAAACCCTAAGATTAATCCGCTGGCTCTGAAGGAGTTCATGAAGTTCTCCAGCAAGTACCTGAGAACAGAGCATGGGAGTGAAATGCTGTTTTTTGGAAATGCTATTGAGGGAAAATCAAACACAGTGGCAAGTTTACACATGGAAAAAAATATACTGGAGCTTAGTAATGGAGTGATTGTCAAGATAAACAATCAGCTTACCCTGGATAGCAACACTAAGTACTTCCACAAATTGAACATCCCCAAACTGGACTTCTCTAGTCAGGCTGACCTGCGCAATGAGATCAAGACACTGTTGGAAGCTGGCCACATAGCATGGACTTCTTCTGGAAAAGGGTCATGGAAATGGGCCTGCCCCAGATTCTCAGATGAGGGAACACATGAATCACAAATTAGTTTCACCACAGAAGGACCCCTCACTTCCTTTGGACTGTCCAATAAGATCAATAGCAAGCACCTAAGAGTAAACCAAAACTTGGTTTATGAATCTGGCTCCCTCAACTTTTCTAAACTTGAAATTCAATCACAAGTTGATTCCCAGCATGTGGGCCGCAGTGTTCTAACTGCTAAAGGCACGGCACTTTTTGGAGAAGGGAAGGCAGAGTTTACTGGGAGGCATGATGCTCATTTAAATGGAAAGGTTATTGGAACTTTGAAAAATTCTCTTTTCTTTTCAGCCCAGCCATTTGAGATCACGACATCCACAAACAATGAAGGGAATTTGAAAGTTAGTTTTCCATTAAGGTTAACAGGGAAGATAGACTTCCTGAATAACTATGCACTGTTTCTGAGTCCCAGTGCCCAGCAAGCAAGTTGGCAAGTAAGTACTAGGTTCAATCAGTATAAGTACAACCAAAATTTCTCTGCTGGAAACAACAAGAACATTATGGAGGCCCACGTAGGAATAAATGGAGAAGCAAATCTGGATTTCTTAAGCATTCCTTTAACAATTCCTGAAATGCCTCTGCCTTACACAACGATCACAACTCCTCCACTGAAAGATTTCTCTCTATGGGAAAAAACAGGCTTGAAGGAATTATTGAAAACAACAAAGCAATCATTTGATTTAAGTGTAAAAGCTCAGTATAAGAAAAACAAACACAGGCATTCCATCACAAATCCTTTGGCTGTGCTTTATGAGTTTACCAGTCAGAACATCAAATCCTTTGACAAGCATTTTGAAAAAGCCAGAAACAATGCATTAGATTTTGTCACCAAATCCTATAATGATGCAAAAATTAAGTTTGATAAGTACAAAGCTGAAAAATCTCATGACGAGCTCCCCAGGACCTTTCAAATTCCTGGATACACTGTTCCAGTTGTCAATGTTGAAGTGTCTCCATTCACTGTAGAGATGTCGGCATTTGGCTATGTGATTCCAAAAGCAGTCAGCATGCCTAGTTTTACCATCCTAGGTTCTGACATCCGTGTGCCTTCATACACATTAATCCTGCCATCCTTAGAACTGCCAGTCCTTCAAGTTCCTAGAAATCTCAAGCTTTCTCTTCCAGATTTCAAGGAATTGTGTACCATAAGCCATATTTTTATTCCTGCCATGGGCAATATTACCTTTGATTTCTCCTTTAAATCAAGTGTCATCTCACTGAATACCAATGCTGAAGTTTTTAACCAATCAGATATTGTTGCTTATCTCCTTTCTTCGTCTTCATCTGTCATTGACGCACTGCAGTACAAATTAGAGGGCACCACAAGATTGACAAGAAAAAGGGGATTGAAGTTAGCCACAGCTCTGTCTCTGAGCAACAAATTTGTGGAGGGTAGTCATAACAGTACTGTGAGCTTAACCAAGAAAAATATGGAAGTGTCAGTGGCAACAACTGCAAAAGTCCAAATTCCAATTTTGAGAATTAATTTCAAGCAAGAACTTAATGGAAATACCAAGTCAAAACCTACCGTCTCTTCCTCCATGGAATTTAAGTATGATTTCAATTCTTCAGTGCTGTTCTCTACCGCTAAAGGGGCAGTTGACCATAAGCTCATCTTGGAAAGCCTCACCTCTTACTTTTCCATTGAGTCATCTACCAAAGGAGATGTCAAGGGTTCGGTTCTTTCACGGGATTATTCAGGAACTATTGTCAGTGAGGCCAACACTTACTTGAATTCCAAAAGCACACGGTCTTCAGTGAAGCTGCAGGGCACTTCCAAAATTGATGATATCTGGAACCTTGAAGTAAATGAAAATTTTGCTGGAGAAGCCACTCTCCAACGCATATATTCCCTCTGGGAGCACAGTATGAAAAACCACTTAAAGCTAGAGGGCCTCTTTTTCACAAATGGAGAACATACAAGCAAAGCCACCCTGGAACTCTCTCCATGGGAAATGTCAGCTTTTGTTCAGGTCCATGCAAGTCAGCCCAATTCCTTCCTTGATATCCCCCACCTTGGCCAGGAAGTGGCCCTGAACGCTAACACTAAGAACCAGAAGATCAGATGGAAAAATGAAGTCCGGGTTCATTCTGGGTCTTTCCAGAACCATGTCGAGCTTTCCAATGACCAAGAAAAGGCACACCTTGACATTGCAGGATCCTTAGAAGGACACCTAAGGTTCCTCAAAAATATCATCCTACCAGTCTATGGCAAGAGCTTATGGGACTTCCTAAAGCTGGATGTAACCACCAGCATTGGTAGGAGGCAGCATCTTCGTGTTTCAACTGCCTTTGTGTACACCAAAAACCCCAATGGCTATTCGTTCTCCATCCCTGTAAAAGTTTTGGCTGATAAATTCATTATTCCTGGACTGAAACTAAATGATCTAAATTCAGTTCTTGTCATGCCTATATTCCATGTCCCATTTACAGATCTTCAGGTTCCATCCTACAAACTTGACTTCAGAGAAATAAAAATCTATAAGAAGCTGAGAACTTCATCATTTGCCCTCAATCTACCAGCACTCCCTGAGGTAAAATTCCCTGAAGTTGATGTGTTAACAAAATATTCTCAACCAGAAGACTCCTTGATTCCCTTTTTTGAGATAACCGTGCCTGAATCTCAGTTAACTGTGTCCCAGTTCACGCTTCCAAAAAGTGTTTCAGTTGGCAGTGCTGTTTTGGATCTAAATGCGGTAGCCAACAAGATCGCAGACTTTGAGTTGCCCACCATCATCATGCCTGAGCAGACTATTGAGATTCCCTCCATTAAGTTCTCTGTACCTGCTGGAATTTTCATTCCTTCCTTTCGAGCACTGACTGCACACTTTGAGGTAGACTCTCCCCTGTATAATGCCACTTGGAGTGCCAGTTTGAAAAACAAAGCAGATCATGTCGAAACAGTCCTGGATTCCACGTGCAGCTCAACCATACAGTTCCTGGAATATAAACTAAATGGTAAGAAATATCCTGCCTCCTCTCCTAGATACTGTATATTTTCAATGAGAGTTATGAGTAAATAATTATGTATTAAGTTGTGAGTAGATGTACAATTACTCAATATCACAAAATTTTAAGTAAGAAAGGAGATACATGTGTACCCTACATGTAAAAACCAAACTGTAGAAAATCTAGTGCCATTCAAGACAAACAGCTTTAAAGAAAATGAATTTTTATGTAATTATTTTAGGACTAACAATGTCTTTTAGCTATTTATTTTAAAACAACTATGAGCTGTACATTGCATATTTTAAACATAAGTGAAGTATCTGGTTAGGATAAAATTCTCCCAGTTTTCACAATGAAAACGTCTATGTTTTACTGTTATGAATCTAATAAAATATAAAATCTCCTCTATACAGTTGTGGGAACACACAGAATCGAAGATGGTATGTTAGCCTCTAAGACTAAAGGAACATTTGCACACCGGGACTTCAGTGCAGAATATGAAGAAGATGGCAAATATGAAGGACTTCGGTATGGAGCTTTTATTGAAACTTTCCCCCTTTTGAAAACTCAGTGTGATTTTCATCATCTCCATACCCCTTTCGTGATGGCTCATCTGTTTTTCTGCTTTCAGAGAATGGGAAAGAAAAGTACACCTCGATATCAAAAGCCCAGCATTCACCGATCTCCATCTGCGCTACCAGAAAGACAAGAAAGGCGTCTCCACTTCAGCAGCCTCCCCAGCCATAGGTGCCATGGGCATGGATGTGGATTTTTCCAAATGGAACATCTACTACAGCCCTCAGGTAAATACCACCTAATGGGTGACACGCCTCCAAGAGAGAGTGGAGAATTGGGGCAGATACATTTAATTCAAGACCAAATATTCATTCAGTGATACCCCAAACTAGGTGAAAGACAGGCGGTAAGCAACTTCTTCTCTGAGGAAATATTCTCTAGAAAGTATTACAATGAGTTCTTGATTGATTTTAATTTTTAGATGCACACATTACATCCTATCAGCACTGTTATTTATTAATTCTGGACAAATCCAGAAAGATGAGGGTTATACCTCATCATCTAAATCATAGGAAAGCTCAGCCATATGCAGGGTCTGTTTTTCAGAGAGTGGTGGTTTCTGAAGTATTTAAAACTTTAAAATTCTTCCCCACAATAGAATTGCTAGATGAGATACATCGAACTCCTCTCATGTCACTTACAAGCTCTGCCAGGGCCAAATCAAGGGTGACATTACTAGAGGAAAAGACCAAACATGGTTCTATTACTGTCACTAAAAGTTTGTCATAGGCTTGGAGAATGCGTACTGATATTGGGATTCTGGGTCTCTGCAGGGTGGGCTCCAACTTGCCTTTTTTGCTACTTCTTCTTTCCCTATCTGTCATTTCCTGACTCTTCTTCTCTCTCCTCTTCTTTCTCTTCCCCCTCCTCCTCCTCTTCCAGTTTTCAGTCCCAGGAAGGTTTTAATGTTAAGTGTCACAATAATGCCAAACACTAAGTGTAATGCCAAACACTTAGTGTAAATGCCAAACACTAAGCATTTTTTTTAATCCTTTCTGGGGCATGTGATAAAGAGAAATTAACAACAGTAGACTTATTTAACCATAAAACAAACACACAAACGGACATATGAAAAATAAATCCCTTTCAGTATAGGAAAGATTCTCTGATCTTTATTATTTTTAACTGCTAATGAAGTTTTAGTGTACTATATTATGTAATTGGAGTAATTGAAAACATGTTCTTTTTTTTTTTTTTTTTTTTTTTTTTTCCTACATTTAGTCCTCTCCAGATAAAAAACTCACCATATTCAAAACTGAGTTGAGGTTCCGGGAATCTGATGAGGAAATTCAGATCAAAGTTAATTGGGAAGAGGAGGCAGCTTCTGGCTTGCTAACCTCTCTGAAAGACAATGTGCCTAAGGCCACAGGGGCCCTTTATGATTATGTCAACAAGTACCACTGGGAACACACAGGGCTCACCCTGAGAGAAGCGTCTTCAAAGCTGAGAAGAAATCTGCAGAGCAATGCTGAATGGGTTTATCAAGGGGCCATTAGGCAAATTGATGATATAGACCTGCGGTTCCGGAAAGCAGCCAGTGGCACCACTGGGACCTACCAAGAGTGGAAGGACAAGGCCCAGAATCTGTACCAAGAACTGTTGACTCAGGAAGGCCAAACCAGTTTCCAGGGACTCAAGGATAAGGTGTTTGATGGCTTGGTACGAGTTACTCAAGAATTCCATATGAAAGTCAAGCATCTGATTGACTCACTCATCGATTTTCTGAACTTCCCCAGATTCCAGTTCCCAGGGAAGCCTGGGACATACACTAGAGAGGAACTTTGCACTATGTTCATAAGGGAGGTAGGTATGGTTCTGTCCCAGGTATATCTGAAAGTCCATAATGGTTCAGAAATACTGTTTTCCTATTTCCAAGACCTAGTGATTACACTTCCTTTTGAGTTAAGGAGACATAAACTAATAGATGTAATCTCAATGTATAGGGAATGGTTGAAAGTTTTATCAAAAGAAGCTCAAGAGGTATTTAAAGACATTCAGTCTCTCAAGACCACAGAGGTGCTACGTAATCTTCAGGACCTTTTACAATTCATTTTCCAACTAATAGAAGACAACATTAAACAGCTGAAAGAGATGAAATTTACTTATCTTATTAATTATATCCAAGATGAGATCAACACAATTTTCAACGATTATATCCCATATGTTTTTAAATTGTTGAAAGAAAACCTATGCCTTAATCTTCACAAGTTCAATGAATTTATTCAAAACGAGCTTCAGGGAGCTTCTCAAGAGTTACAGCAGATCCATCAATACATTATGGCCCTTCGTGAAGAATATTTTGATCCAAGTGTTGTCGGCTGGACAGTGAAATATTATGAACTTGAAGAAAAGATAGTCAGGCTGATCAAGAACCTGTTAGTTGCTCTTAAGGACTTCCATTCTGAATATATTGTCAGTGCCTCTGACTTTACTTCCCAACTCTCCAGTCAAGTTGAGCAATTTCTGCACAGAAATATTCAGGAATATCTTAGCATCCTTACCGATCCAGATGGAAAAGGGAAAGAGAAGATTGCAGAGCTTTCTACCACTGCTCAGGAAATAATTAAAAGCCAGGCCATTGCGATGAAGGAAATAATTTCTGATTACCATCAGCAGTTTAGATATAAACTGCAAGATTTTTCAGACCAACTCTCTGATTACTGTGAAAAATTTATTGCTGAATCCAAAAGATTGATTGACCTGTCCATTCAAAACTACCACACATTTTTGATATACATCATGGAGTTACTGAAAAAGCTGCAATCAACCATACTCATGAACCCCTACGTGAAGCTTGCTCCAGGAGAACTTACTATCATCCTCTAATTTTTTAAAAGCAATCTTCATTTATCCTTCTGTTCCAATTGAACTTTCACATAGCACAGAAAAAATTCAAACTGCCTATATTCATAAAACCATACAGTGAGTCAGCCCTGCAGTAGGCAGTAGGCTACAAGCAGAAACACATATGAACTGGACCTGCACCAAAGCTGGCACCAGGGCTCTGAAGGTCTCTGAACTCAGAAGGATGGCATTTTTTGCAAGTTAAAGAAAATCGGGATCTGAGTTATTTTGCTAAACTTGGGGGAGGAGGAACAAATACATGGAGTCTTTATTGTGTATCATACCACTCGATGTGGCTCACTTGTATTGAAAGACAGTGAAATGAGGGCATTGACACAAATGTTCGGGCACAGCAAAACCTCTAGAACATATAGTGTGATTTAAGTTACAGAATAAAAATGGAAACAGAGAAATTGTAAAGGGAAATATTTTGCAAAAATATTTTAAAAGATGAGGTAATTGTCTTTTTTATAATTAAATATTTTATAATTCAATATTTTATGAATAGTTAAAAAGAGAGAAAAATTTAAAAGATGTGGTAATTGATCTCAGGAATTGTATTTGCCAAGTGAGAAGGAAAAAATATTCACAAAGGCTTGTACATACTTTGATCCTGAGGAACACCTCTGATGTCTTCATGTGCCGCATAGTCTTCCTCACTGACAGTCTGCCTTTGCAAGGCAAGGCTCTTGGGTAGGCCTTGAGATGAAACAACAGGTCCTTTATTTCACTCAGCCTGCCAGGAGTGGAGAAGGAATGGCTAGGAAGCCCTAGCCCACAAGGGCTTCATGGCAATAAGGACCCCAGATGTCTTCCTGGAGCTCTGCCAGGATCCATTCAGGGCAAAGAAAGTATGATTGGGAGAGGAGGGGTGGAGATGTAGATTCCTAACAATTCTGCAACCCAGCATACATGTCTGCTCTTTAGGCTCTTAAGCACCCTTATTTTTCCAAATGTAATATCCAACAATCCCAAGTGTAATAAAAACCCAAGGGTTTCTCCTGCCACATCCACTCACTTCAAACTCTGATTTTAAACATTGGAAATGTCCAGTCAGAGCCTCCAAGCTGAGCTCCAGAAAGAGAAAGCTGCAAAAAACCTGTGCAACAAAACTTGCACTCATATCACTGACAAGGGTAGATATAAAACAGCACATTCTTTTCCATGACATTGAAGAGCAAAAGGGAGAGTGTAACTTGGGGACAATAAGAAATCAGAGGTCACCACCTCCCAAATCCTACATGAGGTCTGTTTGGAAAAGACCTCCTTTTTTAATTCAAAAATACTTCAGCCTCCACCATTCTTTCATAAAGCTTCACATTCTCTTGGTGAAGCCCACTGTTAAAATGCACAGGCATTACCTGGAAAAGGAAACACATAGTCTTAACAATATTCTTGTGTACTGAACTGAAGAGCAAGAAAGAGTCTAGGGAGCTATAATACATGGTAGCATATGAATCTGGTACTCAAGGAAAGTCTGTTGGATAATGGATGGATGGATGGATGGATGGATGGATGGATGGATGGATGGATGGATGGGCAAGCGAATGAATGAGCAGATAAGTGAGGGGTCAGTTTTGAGAGTGAGAGAAACAAGGGAATTAGACCCAAATCCCAGGGCACCACATGGAATAGTTCCAGGAATAGTTCTGCAAGAGTTTCCCTGATGAGCTATAAGCAGCAAAAATCTAGTGAGTGTTCAAACTGAAAGGAGGCCTGGAATTGTGGCTTAATTTGGAGGGAAAGAGGGAGTCCAAGATTCCCAGTGCTCATTTGTTGATATCTATCTAGGGTTGAAAGGAAAAAAAACAGCCACAAATCCAAAATGATTGTGCAGTCACATAGTATCCACTGCCCAGTTCCTTGACCAGTGTCCCTCATACAAAGGGCCCCTGATGAGCTCAGAATGTCTTTGTTGTACTGAGTGAGGTTGGAAGAAGAAGGGATCCTTGTAGGGGCTTGGACTTTGCCTACTCCCTTCTTTGGTCTTCTACTGTATATCTGGATACTTCTCTGGGTTAAATTAATAGCCACATTTTTTATTTGCTTGTACTTTGGGCAATTTATTTCACTTCTGCAAGCTTCAGTTCTCTTACCTATGAAATGGAGATAATATTTATTCTGCCTGCCTTGCAGAATTTTTCATGAAAATCAGTTGAAATAACATATGTGAGTTTTGTAACCTTTAATGTCCTGTAGAAACAAAATGCCATTATCATTAGATGATTATTAAAATGAGGTTATGGCAAGAAGAAAGAATGGGGGCAGGGCTACGTGTCCAGTTCAATGAACATTGATAAAACACCTCTATGTGTAAGGCACTGTGCAGTAGCTCTGTAGAGGAGACGATGATCAATAAGATGCAGTTCCTGGAGGTCTGTCTGCCCGTTTGTCTATCAAAAGTGAAATGTGTTGTCTCATGTTGGATATAAACAAAGCACTATGAGGGATTTAAAAGAGGAAAGTTTGTGAATCGGGGGATTTTTATTGAAAAGGTTGAAATGGATCTCGAATATAAGTTGACTTTAATAAACAGATAAGGGAGAGGGGGCAGTGTAGGAAGAAGATGAGTAAAGAAAGATAGATGGGTGTGTTGTAAGGACACTGGATTGTCTAGTTTAGCCAAAGCACAGGAAAGGTAAGAAGGAGAGAGGATTGGAAAGGCAGATCTGTAGTACTGTAGAGGGCTTGAATGTCAGAGTGAAAAGATGACACTCTCTTTGCTGAAGGACAACCAGTGAGATTTTGAGCAGAAGGGTGACATGCATTGTGATTCAGGAAAACCAACATATGATAGCATATGGATAATGAATTGTAATGGGGTGAATCTGGATATAAGTGTATGAGTCCATTCTAGCATTGCTATAAAGGAATACCGAGACTGGGTAATTTAAAAAGAAAAGAGGTTTAATCAGCTCATGGTTCCTCAGGCAGTACAGGAAGCATGACTGGGGAGGCCTCAGGAAACTTATAATCATGGCAGAAAGCAAAGGGGAAGCAGTTACATCCTACATGGCTGGAACAGGAGGAAGTGCGGGGAGGTGCTACACACTTTTAAACAACCAGGTCTCATGATAACTCACTCACTATCGTGAGAACAGCACCAAAAGGAAAATCTGTCCCCATGATCCAGTCACCTCCCACCAGGCCCCACCTCCATCACTGTGGATTACAATTTGACGTGAGATTTGGATGAGGACACAGACCCAAACCACATCTATGAGATTGTGCAAGGGTCCAAGTAACAGATGAGAAGTACCTCAGTCAAGTCCTATGGTTGGGAATGGTGAGGAGGGTAGGATAAAAGAAGATTGGGATGGCAGAATTGACAGAAACAGGTGGCTGATCGAGTAAAACACAGAGGATGGGTGTGAAAGCTCTTAGAAATGGAGTTGCCTTGGTAAGTTACTGAAGTCAGGGATTGGAGGGGTTGTAGGAGAGAGAAGAACAAGGAAGAATGAGTAAAGCAGACTTCAGAGTTAGGAAATTCTGCACCTGTGTAACTTGAAGGACTATGGAGCCTCAGTAGAAACGGGAGGAATGTGTTGAGTGGGAGATTATTAGTATAAGGCGTGGACTCATCCACTATCACAGCTGGAATGGGACTATGGGATCACATAGTGAGTTTCCATTTGCAATGATGTGTCTAAGCAAGGATATCTAGCAGGCCAGTTGGAAATGCAGGCTAGAGAAACAATATCCAAAGGAGTAGGGACAAAGGAGGATTTTAACAAATAATTGCATTAATTTTATGTTTGTATAAGTATCTTTAGAAACCTAACAAGAAAACAAAGAGTTTTTCCTTTTGTACTGTTAATTGCCCTATTGTCCTGGGAGTAAGTCAACAGGTACATCTGCTAAGAACATACTGTGAGGTGACGTGGAAAGTCCTGCTGTAAACACAGATATTCCTCCCATTAAACAAATATCTGCAGTTTTCAACCAAAGGAGAAATCACATAATGGAGCCCAGCCCAGGTCCCTGGGGCTTCAGAAGCATGATCAAGCTGTGTGCTTTGGTTTGACTCCCAGGTCCCGCCTAGAGTAGTGGTGCTGTCCTCAGGATAAATCTGATAAGAAATGGGTCCAATGGGACCTAGCACCACCAGGTGCCTTCAGAGCTACCTCCATTTTCTTCTGCTTTTCACTTGAGGCCTGGTCAGTTGAACAGCTCAATTCCCCCTTTTTTTGGTGAGTTGAGCAAAGCCCCCTCTAACTCCCTATTCTAGGTCCCCTTCTGACTGTAATTTATGACTTAGTCCCAATTCAGTCAGAGAAGGGGCCAAGCTGGCCCTCAAATGGGGCCTGCAATATGGGAGCCAGAGTGGACAAACAGATGTTCCCTCTAAAAGTGTCTAATAACCAGAGATAAATGTGCAGAAACAGACCCTACCTCTTAGCTCATCTCTTTGTATGCTGTTTCACATTAAGAGGTCAGCTATAACTCCCTTCAGAGTGCTCCATTTGTTGGTGGGATGGTTGGGTGGTCACCAACAAATAACATTCCAGAGCCTCATAAAAGTTGGTGGAGTAGGTGCACGTGTTTCCACAAGGAGAGGGCCCTGCCTTTCTCCAGCTACATAGACTGGCTCATGCCTTCTCCAGGTCTGAACAGTGCTTCAGGTCAACAATGCCAGGGCACTAGGTGCTAACAATGACACTTGTGTCCATTTTACTCCCTGGACTGACACCACCAAAGCCCATCCCTTGGGGTGAGAGAGATGACTCAGGCCTTGAAGGTGGACTGGTTCATGAACTGCAGACCTGTGTCCCCACCCTTGTTTTTCAACTGTGGCTTGGGCTGTCAGCTGTGCAGCACGAACACCAAACCACAGTGGGCAGAGGCATCCAGAGTTTAGATTCTAACCCAGAAACAGTGCCTAAGGAAAGCACAGCTGGACCAATAGCTCAGCTCCACCAATTCCCTCTCCATTCCTCTGCTTTTCCATCAGGTGGGGCTCATCCAGGCTTGTGCCAAGGTCTTTCTAGAGTAATGGAGCTCAGGATAACTCCAGGAGACCTAAAGCCTTTGCACTGGGGTTGGAGCTAGGGTCATTAGAACATTTCTGTAATCACATGGGATGCTGGATGATCCTGGAAAGAACAATAGAGAGGGTTGACTGCTGCCCTGTAGCTCTGTTGAGCTGAGGTTGGGAACCAAGGCAGTCAATACTTCCCTCATCTCAAAAGAAGTCCCCACTCTCAAATTCAAGCTTCATCATTCATGAATTATTTAACTTCAGAAAAGTCACTTGAGTTTCCTAACCTTCAGTTTCATCATTAAAATGGAGATCAAGAGAGAAAAATAGGTTGAGCGACTCTGAGCAGGAGGAGAAAGTGGTCCCCTCTTATGTTACAGAGTTGTTACAAAGATTAAATGAGGTAACATACATGGAGCCTGGCACACAGCAAACAAATGCATCGATGGTTTTCTATTGACAGAAGTCAAAATAAATGATGTACAATTACAATTATACTCTACTACATAGAGGAATCTGACCACAACATAATAGAGAATAAGAATGCAAGTCCTGGAAAATGAAACGCAGTGCCAGACTCTTTTGGTTTTTGTTTCTTTTTGTTTTAGGTTTAGTTTTTTGTTTGTTTGTTTGTTTGAGACGGAGTCTTGCTCTGTCACCAGGCTGAAGTGCAGTGGCAGGATCTTGGCTCACTGCAACCTTCGCCACCTGGGTTCAAGCGATTCCCCTGCCTCAGCCTCCCGAGTAGTTGAGATTACTGGCACGTGCCACCATGCCCGGCTAATCTTTTGAGTTTTAGTAGAGATGGGGTTTCACCATATGGGCCAGGATGGTCTCAATCTCCTGACCTCATGATCCATCCACCTCAGCCTCCCAAAGTGCTGGGATTACAGGCGTGAGCCACTGAGCCCAGCTGCCAGACTCTTTTAATAAAGTTAAAATCGAGAACAAAGCGCTTTGTTTTCTAGGATTATAGTTTTGAAGGCAGGGAATGCTAAACTCGACATTCAGTATAGGTTACGATCTGGTGGGGAGAGGCAGGGAAGGGAGGGTGAGGACTCATGGGATCAATGTGGGTGATCCTCATGCCCTCATTCTCATGCTAAGGGGTGAGTTTGTAGGTGCTTATGGCGCTATTAATTGACTTAGTTATATTATTTATTTAATTAAGTAAAACAAAGGAGGAAAAAGTAAAGCCTTTAAGTGCATGGCTTTTATGAAGCACTTAAATTATTTCATGCTTCCTTTTCCTCTTCACCTGAGATTTTTGGGTAGATCAATTCCTCCTTTTCAAGGCAAAATTATTGCTTCAGCAGCTATTTATCAAGCCCCTTCTCTTGGCCAGGCATTCTCCTAAGCATTCAGGGCAGAGAAATAAACAAGGCATTGCCGTAGGAGGCTGGACATGGTGTTCAGTCTGGGAGGGACCCAAATGAAGAGGACTTATAGGGATCCTGGGATCACAAAGACAGAAGAGACAGGAGGTCGCAGAACACACTTGGGAGAGAGATGTGGGTGTGAGTTCCAAGTGTGCCACTCACCAGCCATGGGGTCCTGGGACAGTCACTTCGCCTCTCTGTTCCTCAGTTACTTCATCTGTAAAATGGGAACTCAGAGAACAATAACGTGCTCCAGATGAACTAAATGAGCCCGGGTCCTCCTATACCATCTAAGCTTTTCACCTCTGTGACTGCTTCTTTTTATTCTCTCTACAAAAATCCTCCAAAACCCAGCAAAGAATGTCTCTCAGTCCTTGAAGACCCCTCTGATCCCTACTGAAGCACACCCAGGCCATGTGCTTGCCTTGATCCAGTTGTCCTTGCCTGTGTCACTCCCCAGGCCAAACTGAAATCAACCAGGCCCTTCCAAGGGGTTTCCCCTGAGGTCTCGTCAGTTTTCCTCCATGTCTCACCCTGTGGCTGGGTAGCTGAAGGGCCTCCTCTTGGGGATTCCCTGAAAACAATCATTCCCTTCATGGATGCCTCTGAGACAACTCACTCAGCACTGTTGAGTGCTGCCGTCCTCTGGCTAAGCACACACACTAAAGTGGCACTTCTAGGCTTGTTCTCTCAGAAAAAGGTTTGGATGGGAGATGGAAAGGGCTGCAGTTTCACGAGGCTGACTGGCTTGCTGTCATGCTCTATTGCGTGGGTTTAGCCTCCACCTCTGCTTCCCCGTCCTGGGCACCCTGCCTCCCCACTCACAGGTCCCGCTGCCCATGCAGCGCTGACTCTTTCCTATGACAGGTACAGAGATAAGCCAGGGACGCAGGGTCTCCCCTCAGCTCTGTGAATGGGGCAAATCCACGATGCTGGGACAGAGCGCACACACAACCCCAACTTCCCAATAATACCGGAGGCAGAGAGTCATCCAAACATAGGACTCGCCCACCCCTAGACTCCCTTTTCCTTCTCCAGACTCCCTGGGCAGTAGGGGGCTGAGTTCTTGGGGGAGCATAGGGGATAGAATGTAAAGACAATTTCTCTGCTGCAAAAAAGAGGCACTTGTTGTAAGCTGATTTCTGAACCAAACACAGCCCTGTCTCACTTTACGCACTCATCATATCCTGTAAAGTTTGAGCATTTCCTTGAATAAATCAAAGAATATTTGAAATTTACAACATAAGAGAACCTGATGGAGAATATTCCTGTAAAACAAAGTTTCCTCTTACCCTGTGAACCGTTTTACCTAGAATGAGTCTTCTTTGCAGATGTCAGGGTTTTTGACAGAATTTTCTTAAATCAGGTTGGTCCTGAGCCAAGTCCTACTGAGACCACTGGAAGATGGTGTGCGACAAAGGCACTGGGTGGCAGGAAGGATTTGACTCTGCTGTTCCCGAAATCCTTCTAGCCTGGGAAATAATCAATCAGGAGATATCAAGCCAGGTCCTTGGCTTGTGCGTGCGATGCATTTTCCTCATACTCACCCGAGATAGGCAAGGGAGAAGGAGATGTTTGTTACCTCATCCTTGCTGACACATGCAGAGGGCAACATTTCCCTGGAGAGTCAGTCCCTGAGCCAGGCTGCACTCTCGCCTCCAGCGCAGGTTCCTCCTGCCACTTAGCATCACTCCATGCTCTGCTACCCACTCTCAGGCGTGGCTTACTCCCTTTCCCCTCCTATGTAGGGGCACATCTTCCCTGACTCTCTACAGAAACATTCAAGGGCCTCTCGAGTGCCACCTCCTCCATGAAGTCCACTGGGCGAGCTACGCACTCTGATCTGCAGGCCCTTTCCTCAGTATGGGAATGAGTGTCTCTGTCCACTCTCAGTCCACTGTGAGGACAGGATTTGGTTGCACCCCCCCCCCAGGAAGGTACAGTGGCACATTCCAGCCCCAGAGGTGGCCTTGCATGGGGCCAGCCACAATTTAGCAGCCTGCAAACTCAGTCGAGTTTCCTCTTCAGCACCTCTGCTGACTGAGCTGTGGTGTAAAGAGTAGGCCAGATGGTAAAGAGCTTGGACTTGAAGATTCACAGACCTGAGTTCTTGACCCAGCTCTGCCTCAGTGGTACCCTGTGGCATCATTTCCCTAAGCCCCCATTTCTTCATCTTGCAAAACAGCCCTCTCACAGGAGCACCTAGTGAACGCTGAAGGCATTGTACGCCCAGAACCCGGCACACTGCCCAGCACACAGTAGGTGCTCAGGAAGAGTTTGTGGAATGCATGAATTATGGTCTGGAGTTCATGCATTCCTGAGCCAAGTAGTCACATCCCCAGGGCTGTGTCCCGACTCTGCCTGGCTTTGACTCCAGGAGCCAGCTTGCTCAGCCACTGGTCCAGCACAGGCCAGCTCTCTGCACTATCTTGCTTCTTGCAGAAACTTTCTCTTGCTGGACAGAACACACGCTTTCTGTCAGCTTTTATTTCTGTGATGGCTTGCTTATGAGCAGGGCATTCCGTTCTAGGAATTTCTTGTTAAAATATTTCATTTAATTAAGTTTTTACAACCAGCTCTGCTTTGTGTCTGTCAGAAGGTAGGGGCCAGTGCAGCCCTACCCTCAGCTCTCTGGGAGGCCAGGTCACAGAGACTCTGGGGAGAACCAACCCAGGCCTGAAGGTTGCATCCCTGGATCTCCAGGAATTCTCATCTGCCCCAGAAGAGATGGGTCTGTCAGAAGACGCATCCCCACAACAGGCCCACTGGAGACTGAGGTACCATGAAAAATGTTGCCTGTCCCCACTATGGTGGGGTCTCTCAGCCTAGGGACTGCTCTGTGAGCCCGAAACACAGTCCAGAGCAAGTGTGCTGTGCATGATCAATCACAGCCTCTGCTTCGCATCCCCCGAAACTCCACCCAAGACCCACACCTTGGCCCGTTCCTTCCCAGAACCCCTCGTCACCCACTTCCTCTGGCCTGTTCACGCCCTGCTCAGGCCCTCCTTCCTGGGGGCCCTCCCTGTCCCTCCTGCTCTCCTCCAGCCATGCTCCAAGCAGAGATTACACTTCCCTGCCCAACCCCATAGTCTTTCCACCTTCTCATCCCCAACCTTTGCACACTTCTGGGCCACAGCTGGGACACCTGTCTCCTCCACAGGCCAGGCTCGGCCTTGCTAAGGCGGCCTCGGGGTGCTGAGCTCAGCTGAGCATGTTGCTCCTTTCTCCACAGAGCCCGGTTGCCACCTGTCAGGAATTTGTGGTAATGGACGTGACAGAAAGTGCCCTTTTTCCCCACTTGTACCTGAAAAGGGAACAGACTGTGTGTGCCTAGCAGGCAGAATATCAGGCCACTTGGAACAAGGTAGTGTGAGAGGGCCTGGGTGAGCAGGTGAGAAGGGGGCCTTGTGCAGGGATGTGGCTGCACTCAGTGCCTAGCACGGAGGCTTGGGAAATTTTCTTTGCACAGCAAGCAAACTGCTTCCCTGTGAGTCTCCCAGTCTGGTGGAAAGTCCGGGGACCCACCCTAAGGAGGCATAGGAGGTGGGCTCTCATGGCCCATCCAAGGCTGTCCCCTGACCTGTCACAGGGCGGCACTGGAACCTGAGTGCTGCCTTCATGGGCTCCTTCCTCCCGGCAGGTGGTCTCCCGACCCCGCCCTGTACCTGGCCTAAGGGAACCACCGTGGCCCCTGGATAACTCCAGGCTCCTGGAGGCGTTGCTAAGAGGCCGGCTGCCACCTGTCAGGAATTTTTGGTCAGGGATGTGGCAGAATGTGCTGTTTTCCCACACTCGTATTTTAAAAGGTTACAGACCATGTGTGCATAATAGGCAGAACATTAGGTCACTTGTCTCACTTAGAACAATAATCCGTTTTGCTAGGGGTCAGGTTGACACAAAGAATCTGTCCAGACCAGGTCTCTTGATGGGACTTAGCCCTCCCCTCAAACTAATGAAATTTTCAACTCGTGGGTACTTGAGTTAATAAAGTGTGCCACACATCTGCTGGCAGAAGAAAGCCCTGGGGTTCAATTTTGAGATCACTGACATAATGTTTGAGTGGCTTCCTGCTGGCGCCCAGCGGGACACCAAATTAAGGAAAGCTGCACAATGAACGTGTGAGAAAAAACATTAGTGCATAAACACAGAGGCCAAGGAACCCCGAGGGGAGCGTGAGCAAGGGGAGGCCGTGGAATTACGGAGGGAGGGTCGGCGGGAGCTGCCGCTGGGATTTCACACCAGTGGCCCACAGGTAGGGAATTATTTTAAAGGAAATTGGCACCGACACGACCTTAGGTCAAAACGATGAAAAAACGAAAACCGGCATATTTTCAATGACTGTTGAATTAAGTGCTAAAGTATAATGTGAGTGGTTCAGAACGAAACAGAGAGCTGGAGGTGAGACTGTCAGACAGCCCCAGGAAAGGTTCAGTTTCAGGTCTGGAAACCCCTGAGAATGCAGCCCCTTGGGCCTCTCCTCTGCCACTGCTCAGGCTAGGGCAAGGCCAGGCCTGCTCAGGGCCAGGAGGAAGGAGCACAATGCCCACTGAGATGGGGACTCTCCACTGGCTTTTCCAGCTGTTCACACAGAGAAAACCAAACTTCCAGTCCTTCAGAGTACGCAAAGCCTGATGAGCTCTCCTTTCTGGTCACTGGCAGACTCTGAAGAGGAAGGGGAAAGAGGGTGGCCCTGATGATCTGTGTCTTCCCTCGGGGAGCAGGTGGGGGCCTTCTTCCTGCCATGGCCTGCCTCCCAGGAAACTCTGCTGTGTTGCTTTGAGGATCAGACACTGAGGTCAGTGTAAACCAAGGCTGGACCAGGAGTGCCCTTCCCCAAAAGCTGAAGAGTGAAGGGTGCTGGTCAGGGCTGAGGCTTCCTCCTGACACATTCCTGCAGCACCACCAAAATAGTCCTGTGTCCCCCAGACACAAATCTAGAGATCTGTGGGAGCTAGTAAAGCCCACACTTAACTCCTCCAGGCATGGCCAACCCTCTGCCCCAGGCAAGCTCTGCTGGGACAGTAAGGTCAGAGTAGGGAGACCCCTGGTCACTTTTCCTTAGTTTTTCTTGTTCCCTCAATACATCATCTCCAGTGCCTATCATGAACCTTGGGGGCACACAGAGGTGCTGGGGGAGGTGAACACACGAGGATAAGCAAATGAGCTCAACACCGCTCTCCGCTCAGCGTCGCACACAGGAAGGGGCTCTGTGGCCAGCCCCAGCTGGCAGGACCCCTGCCCCCTGAGCAGCAGCCAGCCCTTCTGACATCTGGGGAAAAGGGCTCAGCAGATGTGCCTCCAGGGCTTCGGCAGAAGCCACACCCCTTCCCTTTCTTTTCTCAGTGACATGCCACCTCTTCACCCACTTCCTTGCCCCAAAAAAGCTCCCAGAGGCCCCCTCCTCTAGGACCCCCAATCTCCCAACCTGCAGACCTCCCTCTCCTCTAAGCCAGCTGTCCTCTTTCCTCCTCTTAGTTTGTCCTGTGCCCTCCCTTGGCTGGGCCTGGGTTTCCCAGGTCTTGTCCCTTCCACAGCCCATGACTGGGGTCCCAAGCTCCTGACTGTGGCTCAACATAACCCTGTTGATCAACTTCAGGGCAGAGTTGGTCCCAACCACACATCTTCATGAATGCTATGAGCCTGTGCTTCAACGGAAGGCTGTGCTCCCTTCCCGTCCCTTTCTCCGTGAGAACTCAGCAAGTGAGTGAGGAGAGGCAGGGGGAGGCGGGGCCCGTCCCCAGGAGGGACCACGCTGTGATTGATGATGCCTTGGCGTTCTCCAGGGGCTCACCGGGCAACTGAGTGTGGCCACCGGCTGAGGAATGCAAAGCGAGTGGCCCGGGCCCTCCTCGAAGGTCCAGGGCTGTTCTCTTTGCCTGGAGAAAATGTCCATGCTCAGTTTCTCCGCATTCAGCCCAAATCTCACCAAGGGAAAGAGGCTTTGTCCTTCTGTCCCGGCCTCTAACTGAGGACATGGAAAGAACAGACTCCAGGCCCAACTGCCTGAGTTCTAATTCCAGCTCTCTTGTGCACTTAGGGGTAACCTTGGACAGGTTAGGGAGCTGTTCTGTGCCTCCACTTCTGCATATATAAAACGGGAATAATCATTGCACTACCTCAGAGGGTTCTGGTGAAGATTTAGAAGTTCATTGTGTAAACTCCTTAGAGTAGTATCTGATGCAATGTAAATGCTGTCTAAGTGCTTTTATCTGATCATCCCTGAGTACCAAACACCTCTACCTCTCTCGCCATCTCCTAAAGTTGCAATAGGTTTCTGTCATGTTTGGTACCTGATGTTGGGAGGCCTATGTCTCTGTTGAGTTCCTGCCTCTGCCATACATGCTTAAGGGCAGCATATATGCAGGCCTCAAAATGTGGGGAGGAGGTTTCTCAGGGGACCAGGCCAGCATAGCCTGCCAACGTGGACAAGCCATGCTGCTGTTCCATCCACCAGGGAAGAGGTCCGGTGATGCCCTCTTTTCTCCTCTCCCACCCTGAAGTCACTAGAAGCCCAGGTCCCTGGAGGGTGTCTGCCACAGCACACATGTGGTGAACGGGAGCAAGTTATCAGTCGTCAGCAACAACTTACACATCTATTGAAAGTAATGAAACGCACATCATCCAGCACTGATGTTCTCTCCAAGTCCCAAAGTCTGCTGTGCAGCCCAGGGCTCAGCAACGTGGGGAGGCCATTCCCAGCTGGAGGCTGCCCATTCCTCAGTGGGCCCTCAGGTCACAGCCCCAGGGAGGCCTGAGGTCAGGCCCCATCACACCTCCACAGACCCCATCAGTCTCATCTGTGCAAAGAAACAATAGGACCAAGTGATCTCTAAAGGCCTTCAGATTCTGGCAGACTTCAGAGGGGAGCCCCTACAGTATCATCACCACCATCACCGTCATCATCAGGAATAATTTAACAGAGCTCAGCTCTAGATCACTTCTTGTAAGGTCACGTTAATGGTGCTGCAAAAAACGCATAGTAACATCCTGTGTCTTTATTTTACAGATGGGGAAACTGAGACTCAGAAAGGTTAAGTAGCTTCACTTTTAAAATTTATGAACAGTCAAGTAGGCATAAAACTCCAGATCTGTGTGATCTCCAAAACCGTACCTGGAAACTTTCACTGTGCCATTTTATAATAAAACTGATGACACCAATAATAGTAACAACTTCCACATGCCAGGCACACTGTATGGATATAAGCTCATTTCACCCTTACACCAACTTATACAAAGGTGAGTATGATCATCCCAATTTTTCAGGGGGATTAAATAACTTGTCTAGAACCAACAGAGGACTCTAACTTGTCAAATTCAATTGTGTCAGTCCTTTTGCTGAAAATCAAACATTAACCAGAACACATCTTCCTAATTGCTTACCCAGGTTTACTTCTGAGGACAGAAGGACTGATATTCTTCCAAATAGCACAAGGAAGGCCATGCCAGCCATTAAAGTATTGAAAAACTTTTGGACCACTTGGTATATAGGGGCTGCCCCCAAGCTCCCCAGACTCTCACACATACCCCAGTCATTCTGACTTCTCCCATGGGACCCTCTGGCCTCTCAGGACTCCAGCCAATGCTGAGTTACTGACAGTGTTTATTCTGATTGGTCAGTGACCGTGGTAGGCTGGGTACTACATCCTAAGTAGGGCCCTTGGTAATGGTAACCGAAGCATATAGACACAGGCATGTAGGTGTATACATTATATTGACTCCTGGCCCAACACATGCACACGGAGGACACAGAAATGCAGAAATGCCTACATACAGTCACAGGCTTGTGCACACACACACACAACACATGCACGTGCAGATACGCATATCTGCATAAATGTATGCATGCATGGACACATACATGAATAGATGCACCCCCCCCCCCCCCGCCCGCATGCATACGCCCAGTGTCTTCCAAATTTCAATAGTTTGGTCCTATGACAGGAAGAGCCAGTCCATGGACCTGCTCAGGAGACAGAGGGTTCCAAAGAGCTCATCACACAAAAAGCACCACACTAGAAGTCTAGCAATCAGACTCTAGTTTGTTACATGACCTTGAGCAAGTCAGAGCTATGGGACTATACGCTCAAAAAGATTTATAGCATGGCTTAACCTCTCCAAGGGTGAAACAGAATCACAGTCCCCACATGCCAAGATCCTCGCGGTGTTTCTGTGAGATGCCAAGGCTTTTCATCCCCATGTTCTCCTCCCTGCCTTTCGTCCTTCCTGGAAAAAAAGCAATAGAAAGTACGGCTCCAGATGGACAGAGAAGGGCGAGCAGGGGAGCAGGGGACTCCTGCTCCACACTACAGTGGGAAACAGAAACTGAACCAGCACTTCCCTAATCCTCCACTTGGTCTCTTTTGCCCAAAGTGAGATCCAGACCATGAGGATTCAAGAATGTGCCTCACAGGCATCCCAAGATCCCAGCTCCTTATTAAACATTTCCATACTCATTTGGGCACAATCAGGATTTTGTAATCATCTCCTGAGCATCCATTTATGGGGATAGATCATTTCCAGATGTGATTCAACATACCAAGAAAAAAAACTGCACTCATTGATTAACAAATGATTTCTAGATGGAGAATACATGTGACCAGCAATTTGCAGTGGAAATTCTTGCATCCAATTTTTTTTTTTTTTTTTTTTTTTTTTTTGAGTGGTAGAGAAGCCAGGAGTCTCCCTGGCCTAGCTTGTCTCTTTTAAGCAGAGGTTTCTTCCCCAGGCTGAGTCCAAATGCATCTGTTTCCGACCAGATCAAACAGGAGCTGAGAAAGAACATTGGCCTTTACCAGATCTTCCCTCTTTCTTCTACCCTCCTTTTGTTGGTGATTTCTCGCAGCCCCCATGCTTTGAGCTAAGAGTTAGAGCAAATCATGCAAAGGGAAAGAATTCTTAGCTGCCAATCCAAAGACTGCTGTCTAGTCTATGCCTTCAGTAAACCGCTCATGTGACCTGCAGCAATGTTGACACTAAGAAAGCCTCACCTGTTTCTACTCATTATTCATTTATTTGGTTTTTTTGCTTTACAAACATTTTTAAATCACTTACCAGGCACTACTCCCTGGCTAACCTATGCAGTGTGTGCCCCAATCCATGGAAGACTTTGCTAATTGAGGATTGCACAACTTTCCCAGAGATCCTTCACTGGATGTGCTAGGCACCCACTAAAAGTCTGCTCCTGTCTCAAGGATTCAAGTCTGGCTGAGGCTTGGTGTCCTTAGCCTGGGCTGGCAATTCAGTGGAGGAGCTACTTCCAGGTGCACCTGCTGCAGAAGACAGCATGAAAGCAAAGCCTTCCTGGGCAGAGTCTCAGGATTTCAGAAAGAGAGGAATAAAGGTTGGCATTTGGGCTCTGATATAAGAACTTAACTGTTCAAAGAGGGATGTGCCCATCCTAGAACAAAAATAAGGAGAACTTGGGAGAATGATCCAGATTTCGTCAAAGCCACTGGAGTTTTAGTTCTGGCTACACTTCAGCAGCAGACTCCTGTCCACGTGGGGATCATTTTGCGGCTTTTCTTGGCTTTTCCAGTCCCTGCAGTTCCCCCAGATGCTCCATATTCCATTAGTTAATTGGTTTGCTCCTTCTACTCTACGCATAGCAGATATCACATAACATTTGCATTGTTCTCAACCCTCTTTCAAAGGGTGTCAGTTCCTCAAGCGACCATAAGTGATTCTGAGTTCCTGCGTATTTTACTGGGCCACTGGAAAGGCGAATGTGCCTATCAAAAAGGAGAATGTCTGTATCGTGGGATGCAACCAAGCAACCAAGCCACAACTTCATTTTCTCCTCTGGCTGTACTTTTTTTTTTTTTTTTTTTTTGAGATGGAGTCTCGCTCTGTCGCCCAGCTAGAGCACAGTGGCACAATCTCAGCTCACTGCAAGCTCCACCTCATGGGTTCATGCCATTCTCCTGCCTCAGCCTCCTGAGCAGCTGGGACTACAGATGCCCGCCACCACGCCCAGCTAATTTTTTGTATTTTTAGTAGAAATGGGATTTCTCTGTGTTAGCCAGAATGGTCTCAATCTCCTGACCTTGCTATCCGCCCACCTCGGCCTCCCAAAGTGCTGAGATTACAGGTATTAGCTGCCACGCCCGGCTGTACTTCTTGAGAAGTAACAAAAATGGGATAGGGTGTCCTTGTCTCTGATAAACAGGTCACACTCTGTAGCTGGACAAACAAAGTGCTTGGCTGAAAATAAGATGTTTTTTGGCTGGCATCTCCAAAACGTGACAGATTCTTCACGTATGTTATTTAAAGCAAGCAGCTAGCTCTCTCTGCCTCCATGCACTGCCTACACTAGACGCTGAGAATCAAGCAGAGTGCAAATGTAGCACCAGCAATGTTGACACTAAGAAAGCTAATGCTTTTTGAGTACATTCTAGGAGCAGTGTTTTGTCTGCATTTTTTCCATTTAATCTTTACTGCAACCCTCTGATGTTGGTGTTATTATTCCCGTTTGACAAATGAGAAAACCAAGACCCAATGAGGTTCAGCGAATTGCCCAAAGACACACAGCTAGTAAATGGTGAAGCAGGGATTTGAACGCAACTCTAACTCCAGAACCTGTGGTCTTAATTGCTCCAGGCTATGTCTGTAGACTCTCCATCCCCTGCCATCCACTTCATGCCCAGTCACTCCTGGCTTGAGCTCGTCACCATGACAATAAGCATTGATTTGGGCCACAGCAATCCTCAGATGCTCAATCAATCAGAACTGCTTTTTGTTCTTCTCCCAAAAAGTTTTGGGGCTGAGTTCCACAGGTGGAGCTTCTGCCTGGCCAGGGAATCAGAGGGGCTCCAATCCAGGCCTCTGCCTCAACAGAACTGTCATGGCTTCGACAGAGGGACAAGAATGTTTCTGATCAGCACGGAGCAGACTGAGAGGGGGTGCGTGGCTGGTTACTGCCTCACAGCAGAGCAGGAAATGCAATGTGAAGGCTGAAACACACAATTGACAGTCTGTCGCTTTCACAGCCAAAAGCTACTTTCTCAATGAGAGCAGAAATTCTATATTGAGCATACCCCTTCGTCACAGCCCAGGAGGATGACTTGCAAATGCAAATACAAGATAATAACATGCAGAGATTTGTCATAAGTTCTCAATTAATGATTCACGTTGACCCTCCAGACAGATCAATTACCACCAACAGGCATTGCTAGCTAGACTTTCCTTACAGCTTCCCCTACATGTCCAGGGCCCTGGGGAGTTGCTGGAGCCAGGAAAGAGTCAGGGCTGGTGTCTGTGCAGGTGCTTCTGGGCTGGATGCCCAAGAACTTCCAGACCAGGGGAAAAGCTGCACCCATTCTGCCCTCCTCATTGTCGTCACCTGAACTGGATGGATTTTTCCGGGAGACAAACTGCTGCTCAATGTGCCTTTGGTTTTCTTCCTGATACCAGTTCATTCCCTAAAATATTTTCTGAGTTAAACTGGATTCATCTGGTATAGTGCAGAGTTCCTCCTGGACAGTGTTAGGAAGGTCATAGGCTCAATCTTCCCTCTGAGTTACCTTGGTCTTCAACACCACTCCAGACCCTAGAGAACAATCCCAGTGACCTGTGACCCTGGGCTCCCATCCTGAAAAGTCACTGGATTCCAAGCCCCTAGGACTCTCCCCCTCCTCCAGGGCCCTGCAGCTCACATGCTCTTCTTTACGGTTGTAGAACTTGCCCTGTTCCCCTGTTCCCTTGAACATCTCTCTCTCTGCCTCTTGGACTTCTTCCTTGTTGTTACCCTCTTACCTCTGAATTGACTTTGAAACCAGGCTTTTCCCAACTGTTAGCTGGGCTTCCAGCCACGCTTCAGATGACCTCAATGAGTGGAGGTCTTTTGGGGGCTCCCAAAACAAACAGACTCTTTCCATTTCAACAGTCTCTTCTCTTAAGGAACTTGGAACACGTTTCCTGGGGCCAGACTAGAGGAAACCTGGCCTGATTCTTTCCCCACTCACAGAGAGTGATTGTGGTTTAACCTTTTCAAATCTACATCTCTGCATCCCACAGCACCTGTCCCAGGTGTCTGTCCTGGGAACCCTACCCTTATATCCCAGCATCCCCCAGAGGGAAGTGTGCATGCAGCTTCTGCAACCCCATAAACTTCACTCAATTGAATGAAGCGCCTATTTCAAGAGTTTGTCAAACTCAGTGAGTCCCAAACCAACTTTCCCATTATCCCCCAAACACTAACCCCTGAACCTAGTGAACTTCCCAATCTCCGTACTCCCCATCTCATGAGTTTCACACCTTGGAGTCCTCCCGCCATGTCACAGGTCAGCCAGAACTCCTGGGAATTCCCCTCCCTCATTCAACATGCATTTGCAGTGTCTCTTGCAGTGAAATATCCCCACTGCCCATGTCCCTTTCATGTTTCAACATAGCCCCAGCTGTGGGCCTGCATGACTGGGATTGGTAGTGGGAGGGGAGGGATAGCATATGATCAAGGTAAGTCAGTCTAATTGATCTCTCTCCTTTTTCCTACTCACTCCAGAATTTGAACTAAAAGATACAGAAACTACAGCTCAAAAAGTTTAAGGCATTGGCACAGAAAGGTCATGTAGAGTTAGGGTCACACTAGGTTCCAGAGCAAACCCAAATCCTGGAAGAGCTGAAATTCTGAAATTCTAAGACCACAGAAATGAAGTTCCTTGCAGAGGAAGCCCCAGAGAAGGATCCTGACCTGAAAGAAGCAGAGAAGGGTAGCGATGCCATCCCAGAGGGACACAGAGGGACAAAGATGGACAAGTACCACCTGATAGTTTGCCACATTCCAGGAGGCCTGGCAGCACTTTAGCAGTCCTCTGTTCTTACTCTTTATTCCTCTGTTTTGTCTCAGTTCATCTGAGTAATTTTTATTTCTTATCATAAAATAATCCTCAACGGAGCCAAAAGCTTAGTGTGACTATTTAACTGTTTACACGCTCATGACCTGACTCCACAACTAGGATGTACCTCTCATGCCCCACTCATCTCAGCCTCCTCCAACCAGGCCCAGGCCCAGGAACCCACAGAGGCATTTGCCAGCAGCAGCATCATTCTCCAAGAAGACTTTTACTTCTTCAAAACTGTTCACTGTCCCAACGATCCTGGAATATTGGCCATGGCCCAGCATCATCCTTGGCTCTCTTCCTGACACTCTTTCTCTTCCCATTTCAATCCTTCCTCTCACCCACAGACACTCCTGGGATGGGAGTTACCAGGAAAAGGAGATAAATATCATACATCCTGAAGGTGGCTAACAAGTGGCTTGCAGAGTTGTTCATTCTTTCATTACAGATCCATTCATCCATCCATCCATCCATCCATCCATCCATCCATCCATCCACACTTCTGCTAATCCACCCATGCATCCATCTATCTATCCAATCTTATATAGATCACCCTTCCTGGACTCACTGGGCTTGGAGATACAAAGTGAAATAACACTGAGTCACTACCTTGTACTCAAAGAATTCACAATCTGAGCCCACATAACATTCCTCAGGGGCCAGTGTTCTCAAATCTCACCCAAGAGGTATAGCCAGAAACAGAGGAGGGATAAGCTACTGGGGTCTTTCCCAGCGGTCTTCATTCTGACATTGACCCTCCCTAGAGTAGAAGAGGATTTTCAGGCAGCAAAGAGGAGAGCAGGTATGGGAGCAGGGCATTCTGCATCTGCTGAGACCACATGACAAGGTGACTCCTTTCCTTGTCCAGGTATAAGGCCAGGAAAAGGGAAACTGCCCTTTGCAACACCCAGTCCTTCACTGGGTCTGTGTGGCTAAGAAGAAGGGCACAGCAGGGGCTGCATTGTCCTGGCCAAGTCAAGAATATCTGCCATGGGGCATGTAGTCTGCCAGGCTCTGAAATCTGGGGTTACAGGGTGCAGAGGTGGTATTTATTCATGCATGAAGACCCAAATCCCTAAGTCTCCTCCCACACACCTCCTACTCTTGAAAATAGCCAGCTCCTGGGTGTGTAGTGCCAGAAGCCATGTCTTCCAGCCACTTGACTTTTTGATGAGAAGAAAGCTCTCCTTGAGGCTAACTCTCCAGGCATCAGTCAGAGTCCAGGCCCTCATTTGGTAGAGACTTCACTGGAAGCTGATTAGACTCATGTCCTCTTAATGCCCCAGGGAGGCCAGACCCAGGCCCTTCCAGCTGCCCTTCAGGCACTTATAGAAACAGGGTTCTGTTGTAACTTCTTTATTTGCCTGGCTTCTTTCTATGTAAATTCCTTCCCATTTTCAAAGCTGGCTGTCAAATTATGTTGTTCCAGGGCCTTCGCTGTGGGGAAACCAGTACTGCCTCAGTCTCCCTCCCCTGGTTTTACTTTTTGGGGCTGGATAGTTTCCTATTGTCCTGTCCATTCTAGAATGTTTAGCAGCACCCCCAGCCTCTGAGGCTGGCAGCATCTCTTTGCCAATAGTGAAAACGAGAAATGTCTCTAGGCATTGCCAAATGTTTCCTGGGGAACAAAATCCCTTGATTGAGAACTACTGCTCAGAGGGACACAATCTTGCCATCTCCCTGGGCAGGACTCCATCTCTATGAGCTGAACAGCTTTGTTTCCAACAGGAAATAGGAAGTCAGCCAGGTGCCTCCTCTGAATAGTCTCTAGAGGGTCTGCCACCAGTAACTTACCCAGATCCAAAAGCTGAGAAGTCACACATAGGCCTGCAATCACCATGGTCTTCTTGGGAGCAGAACTCACTCTACTTGACCCTCTCCTCAATATCCTAACATCCTAGATTTTCCAAGAAAGCTGAAATTTAAACACCCTGTCCTATTGGCCCCATCAATGGACATGTGTCACTCCATTTTTGATCCAGGAAACGTGGGTTCAGTACTCGTGACACCCCAACCAACAAGAAGCTGCTGCATTCAAGGGTTGATAGTGCTGGTCAGCCTCTATTTGCAAGGTGGGCCCTATACCTTCCTAACCCGTATCCCCTTCCCAGAGGGACAAGCTCATTCTATGTGGTACCCCAGGGAGTTTCTAGACCAAGCTCTACTGCTTCTGTTTCTGCAGGAGAATGAGGGGGAGAGGAAGGATGCAGACCTGTAGATGGTATGTCCTTCATGTTAATTAGTCTTCCATGATGGGGCAAGTCACAGAGGAAGGACTATAGAGTCCACAGTGGTGATGATCCTGATGTGATGGTGGGGATGGTGCCACAGGCAGTGGTGGCAGTAGGAATAATGGGTATACAGATGATAGCAGGAGGTAAGCATTCTATAGATGACCCCCCCCCCCAACTTAAATGCATAAGGAAGAAGTCCTTTAGAGCAGAAATGCAGCAAAGAAGCCCTTTAGAGCAGCTTTTTAAACTTGCTGGTTGTTGCTGGCATTATCTGATTCCCAGGCACTTCCTGGATTAAATAAAGCTTGAAATGAGGCGTCTTCATTCAGAGCAGGCCCTCGGGAGGAAATGTGAACTCTGAAATGCATTTTTGGAGGAAATGTTAAAGCCTCTTTTAATAACCCAGTTGAAAGAGAAAAATGAAAGTTACAGGCTGCTCCATATTTTATGATAAACTGATGCTAACATGAGTTTGGCTGACAGAGGTGGCATTAGAAGTGGGACTCTCTGAGGAGGGCTGGAGATTCATTTCCCAGGTCTTCATAACAGCCTCGTACTTTGGAAGTGTGGCTGCTCACTTGGGGAGACGCACTCTGCAGCCTCCAGAGCTTGTCCCACTGCTGCCCTAAACATCTGACAGCATGCTGGCCAAGTCACGTGGCTGGATGATGACAGTGTCCCAACATAGAACGTTTTTACCATTTTTCATTCTTGTTTCCAAACATTTGTCTTTGCTTATAAAGTGAGGGGTATCTGTGAGTGGTGGAGGTGAGGCAGCAAAGATGGAAACCATTTATGAAAAAGGCCTGTTTCTACCTTGCTTTGATTCCAAAATCTTTTTGTTCAATATTGAGAACATTTGGTGGGAATGTTTTAAAGGGTGCTATTTTATAAATTGGTGATGGTCTTTTGTCAGTTCAGATGAGAACACTGTTCAATTGTATGCCTTTGCTGAAAACATGGGAAATGAAATTACACCTGTTCCAATCTCTGTAATTCAGCAGTCGCGAGCCAAGACCAAGCTTGGGAAAGTTCTCTGAGCAGCTCTGGATCACCTAGCTCTGCTGACCTGGGCTCAGCTTCTCAACACCTTCACTTGCCTTCATCTACAGCAGGGCAATACCCAACCCCCATACCCGTCAGTTCTGAGAACGGCTGCTTACCAGCTCCTTGTTTGTGATCTCACTGCTTCTGTTGAGCCCTGGTGGTCCATCAAACCCAGCTATCTGACTCCTTCTTTCCTGTCTACATGCTTTCTTCTCTTTATCAACCCATGACTCCCATATGCCACATTTTCACACTACACTGTAATTATCTGTTCATGTGTTGGTCTCCTGTACCAGACTTTATGTCGGGAGAGCAGAGGCCATGCCTTCAACATTGCAGTTGCCAGAGCCTGGCATGCACAAACGTCAAATGAATATGTCTTAATTTGTTCAGTTAATGTGTCGTAATCAAGATTGCCAGGAAAAAACAACAACAACAACAACGCCACTCAAACTGGCCCTAAGTCAAAAGGGAGATGATTTGGACAGTAACAGAGTATCTCATTGCATCAAAGAGCAGAAGCGTAGCTTGGCCACCAAGACACCCAGCTGAAAACGGGAACGCCCATGGAAACAGAGACCCCAGTTCTTTTCTGCTGTCTCCCCAGCTCCTTTCCTGTGGTCTCCTGCCTCTTCTTCACCCTGCGTATCTAAGAAGGCTGTGCCACAGGGTGACTAGGCCCTAGGCACTCACTAGGATGCTCTGTCCCGGAATTGCAGGTTCCTAGTGCATTAAACCCACTATCAGATCCCCAAATGTGAAGCAGGGATGTGCCTCTCAAAGCCAATGTTTCTCCAACGGAGGAGGTGGCTCTACCACTGCCAGGAGATTAGGGAGGGGCACAGCAATAAGATCAAATAGAAAGATGAAGGAGAAAGAGACAACTAGTTTTTATTTGTGCCTGGCCCTGGAAAACACATCTCTTTATTGACACTCATTTCAGCCTTGACCTTCCTAAAAGGGCCTTTTCAATTCTCATTTCTTTGCAAGAAAACAGAAGTCCAGAGTTGGGGAGAGGACTCCCACCACTGTTCAGTGGCCAAGCAGAACTGCTTCCACCTTCCTACTCTAGTGAGGGGTTGCAGAGTAAGCCACCATTAGTGACCACACACTGTGCCCCTGCACCCAGGAGAATTGCATCTTAACCCTGGAAATTGTAAACTTGAGATGTGACTTTTCCATAGTGGAATGTCAGACCTCACTGGTTGGTTTGATGGAAAGATGGTTTGGGAGTAGAGAGAGGAGATTTATAAAGGACCCAGGGCAGTTTCTAGTGCAGTCTCCACAAATGGAAAGTACATGTAAGTGTCCATGGCCCAAGGGGACACAGATACACAAACTTCAATGACATTAGGCCAGTTCTTCATTTGGTTTAGAACAGTGGTTCCCACCCTATGAGCTCTGGATCTTTATCATACCTCAGAGCTATTATGAATACAAAGGGTCCATGAGGCTATTTGCACATTAATCTATGCCTGTAGCCTTAATAGATCTTATTTCATGTAAATGCTAACTACTACTATTAATGCATACTGATGATGCTATGATTAAAAGATACAAATTTATTTCAAAACTTCCTCAAATGTATAGGAACTTTTAGTTATTAAGTAATCCTTCAAACTCCAGGAGTATGGTTCTAGAGTTCATGTAGAAATCCATGAACTATTCTGAGGGTCTTGGAAATCTTTGACATTACAAATGAATTCTTATAATCTCTCAAATACTGGGGTTCTTCTCAGTTTTCCTTTCGTGAATGATTTGATGGACTTCAAAAGGCTGAAAGTAAATCCTTAAAGCTAACAAAAGCACAGAGGACACCTGTGATCGATTGCAAAAAATTGCCACAATTCTTTGCAGCCTCTCCCATCGAGAAGTATTTCTTGACTTCGTGGTTTGATTTGGATAATAGAATGCAGAGAGTGTGACGTCATCCAAGTCCCAAGCCTGGGCCTCAAGAGTCTTTGCACGTTTCCACATGCTCTCCTGGGATTCTACCACCACTGTCATTTAATAAAGTCTAGATTGGCCAGATGGAGGATGAGAGACCACAGGGAACAGAGTTGAGCCATCCCACAGAGCCATTTTAGACAACCAGTTCAGGCTCTGATGGCAGATGCACAGGAGCACCCAACCAGAATCCACCGAGCAGAGCTCTGCGCAGATGATCCCAGCCTAAATAGCTGATCTGCAGAATCACGAGGTAAACAAATAGTTGTTGTTTTGAGTCACATTTAAAATTTAAATTTTGAGAGCCTCTGGCACAACTTAGCCTGTATTTCGCCCCTGGGTATTTGTGACCATTCCTCACTGTATACATATCTTGCTGCTACCATGGAAAACTACTCAAGCAGGATCGTTGTCGATCACAAAATGCCACAGATATCCAACCATACCAACAAAAGCTCTGCAACGCCTGGAGAGCAGTTTGTAGGGCATAGGGCTGTCGCAGCCAGGAACACTATATTCTTTTCTTTTCTTTTTTTCTTTTTTTTTTTGTGAGACAGAGTCTTACTCTGTAGCCCAGGCTGGAGTATAGTGACGCCATTTCAGCTCACTCCAACCTCCACCTCCCAAGTTCCAGGGATTCTCATGCCTCAGCCTCCCAAGTAACTGGGATTACAGGCATGCACCACCACACCTACCTAATTTTTGTATTTTTAGTGGAGATGTGGTTTTGCCGTGTTGGCCAGGCTGGTCTTGAACTCCCGATCTCAGGTGATCCACCTGCGTCGGCCTCCAAAATGCTGAGATTAAAGGCGTGAGCCACTGCGCCCAGCCAGAAACTGTATTCTTAAGGTTGGCTCACACTAACCCCTTAGGACAGAGCCTTCTCTTGCCAAGAAAGGATCCCCTGGATTTTAGAATGAAGTTATGTGATTCATTGCACTTAATGTTGGATGTCTCCTGCCTGTTCACTGTCTAATGGAATCAAAGCTGCATTCAAGCTAGCCAGACCAGAGACTTTGCTTCAGAAAAGTCAGCGTCAATCTCCTCCTCCCTCCAGTTCCATACATTTCACCTGGACTTTCCTGTGAAGGTGAGATTTTTTTTTTTTTTAATTCTCTCATCCCTCTTTCTGGGATTTCCCTTGTGACCCATTCTGTCTAAGGTTGAGATTATACCAGCCATTCCCGGGAACATACCTCAGATCTTCCCTCCATAGAAGACCTCAACTCCATAGAAGTTAAAGTCCCTAATGGAATTCTGAGCAAAGTAGCTGGGGTCACTGGACCATAGCAGGGGTGTTGGGTCCCCAGAGAGAGCTGAAGTCAACACAATACACGTAAATTCTCTAATCAATTCAGGTCAGTGTTAGTTAGAAATCTGTGTCCCCTGCAGATTGTTCACAGGCCAGATCCTCTCTACAGTCAGCTCTCGTGGGGCTAAGAACCAGAACACAGCCTTCCTGGGGAAAGGCCACTGCAGTTCTCAGCCTCAGGCCTGGGTCTTACTCTAGCGTCTTCTTGCCTAGATGCTTCGAATGCTTTCTTTTCTCCCACAAGGTCACCAGCCACCCAGCAAATCCTTGACTCAAAAATCCACAACATTTAGGAAAAGTCCGTTGAAGAAGAAAATAAGAATTTAGATTAAACTTGCTTTAATTCAAGACCCAAAAAGCGTTCTTGGGGAATCCAACCTTCCTCCATGGGCCCCCTGCTTACTTCCTCCCACCCTGTCCATCCCCAGCAGGGCCCAGTCCCCTCCTGACACAGGCATGGAGTGCCTTTTTGGAACTTTTTGATTTTCCTCCACCAAGGAAACCTGGCAAGCTAGCTCTCACCACTGTTCTCAGGACACAGAGCCTGGCAGTGGGACATAACCATTCTTGCGCAGCCCTTTGACCGCCCTGGTCAACAACTTCCAAATATTTGGATCGAGAGATATTTTAGTTATTCTCACAATAACATAGGCAGCCTACTCCCAGGAAGGAATGAGAGTTCATAGCCAAAAGGAAACTGTCCCTTGTGCTGTTGGAAATTTTACCACATGAGTCAGTTCGGCATTACATGGGCCTCCCAGTGGTCCTCCTAGTCTTTGCAGATCTTTTCAGAACAGCTCTGTGCCCAGGCCTGTGCTGAATGCTGCCAGGCACAAGAGAAGAGAGTTACCTTCATCTTCCTTATCACATTGCCATCATCAGCCCCACAAACCCTCACACAGCAATCACTACATGCCAGGCAGAATTAAATATTAACTCATTTAAGCTCATAGCATCTTTATGAGGCAGAGATCATTCATATTGCCATTTCAAAGATGAGTAAGTTGAGGCATGAAAAAGATTCAGTAACTGGCTCAGGGTGACCAGCTGCCGACTGGTAAAACTGGGGTTCAACTCTAGGCATTCATTTCTCTGCATCTCAAGAAAACCTTGATGAGTTAGTCTTAGATTCATGAGCAGCTGGGAGCCAACAGGACCTGGGAGATGCTGAGGGACAATCCACATCAGAAAAAACAGTTACTAAATAAGTGGCAAACAGAAAGTGTTAAATAAATAAACGACAGTGTGCACACTTAAGATTCGGATTGGTCTTTTGAGAAACAATACAGTGATTAGCATCCTAATTGTAGCTTTGTACAAAAAAAAAATTGTCATTTTATTTAGTGATTAATGTTTACCAGAACCTTAGCTAAAGATTTATACACAAAATAGCACTTAATCCATATATAACCCTCATGACAACAGCACAAATTGGTTCTAATTTGAATAAAGTCTGGTTTTCTTAGGCATCTCATAAGAGGCCTCAGAAAAGAAACCTTGGTCTGGCTGCCAGAATGATAGGAGAATAGTATTAATCAGCACTGCAGTCCCTCGAGGAAATATCTAAGTGGTGTCACCATCCTAACACGCAGAAAATCTTTTGGAAATCATCTTCTTCTATTTCCCTCTATTATCATGTCTCACATCTTGGCAGATGCCCCCAAATCCTCTCTCTTGCCTCATCCCGAGTGGCAAGAAGAGTGCCCCAAACTGAACCTGTCTTGGCTCCTTCTCCCATCCACCTTCCCCCTATGGCTTTGTCCTTGTTCTTCAACTGTTTGTAATAGAAACCCTGTGAGCCTCCATGTTTTACCCTCACACACACTTCCCGGTCTGGATAATAAAGACCCCAGAACAATCAGCAAAACACAGACGCTTCTCAGCCAGGAAGGGCAGGACACGGGAGGCATCTGATGGTGGTATGTAGTAAGCTTTTGATAGTTCTGGGACCACTGTAAATAAATTCTCAATGATAATTTTCAGATCAGGAAATTGAGGCTCAGAAAAATTCATTAGCTCTTCTAAAACAAACAAAAAAATGGATTTGAACCTAGGTTGTTTGCAAATAAATTATAAAAAGCTACAGATAACTTTGGCCTGTCCCCATGATATGAGTTCACATGACCAACACTAGATTTGTGAAATGAGCTCCTCCCACTGCTCTTCCCTGGGGGATCCACAAAATGACCTTTCCCATTTTCAATCTTTGGCCTCTGAGGTGTATTTGTAGACACAGATATACACCTGAGGCACACGTACAGGCCCATACACACACACTCACTGTGATACACGCTAATGCACAAAAAGCACACTCACCCAGCCTCGCCTAGTTGCGTGGGTGAAACCTCAGGATGCTTCTACACTGGCAAAGGACAGCCTGTTCATTGAAATGGCTCCTGAGAATCCAGCACTTCTGCATTTAGTCTTCTCAGCTAACTTGCAGGAAAATAAATCCTGTTCACCAGTACAGAGATAACCTTAGGTAATGTTTGCGCCACAGGGAAGTGGGCAGCTGACTATCTTTCAGCCACCAGGGCCAGTGCAAACAGGCCACGCAGCTAAGGCAGGTCCTGTCACCCACTGGGAGAAGAGAAGGGAGAGTGGGGTTTGCCTCTTGGAGAAAGCGACGTTTTCTTTACATTTCATAATACATGAACACTTTGTATGTTTCCACTTGTAACAGAGCACTATTTTGAAAAATAACAATTTAAAACTATTTTTATTCTTTTGCATTTTCCTGTACATGACCTATTTCTTAGCCAGCTAAGACACATATTTGTTGGGTGGGATGGGGTCAGGGTGCCTAGCATTGCTAGAACAGGAATGCATAGAGGGTTAATATTCAGCTCATATTATTGAAATAAGATTTCACAGTAAATCAATTGGCCTGAAGGCAAGGCATTGACCAGAGAGAAAGGATGTGCTAAATCACTTTAGCTTCTATTCACATATTAACAATCAATCAGTCAAGCAGCCAGCAATATGTATTAAGCCCCTTCTCTGTACTATTCCAAAAGAAGAGTCCTATTCTCAAAAAACTTAAGGAAGAAAGACAAACCACAAAAAATCAAAAGTAAGATAATCTTAGCTGTTGACAAAAGGAATGAGGAAGATAAAATTGGGTCAGTGGTGGGTGTGTGTGTTTCAGAGAAATGGGCAGAAGAGGCTGATAATATAGGAAGGTCGGAAAGACTCACTGAGAAGGCAATGTTTGACCTGGGACCAGAGTTATAAGATTGAAACCAGGCAAAGGCCTGGAGGACAGTGTTCCAGGCAGAAGTAGCAGCAAGTGCAAAGGCCTGAAGACAGGAAGAAGTTTAGGCAATTAGAGAAGAGAAGAAGGATCAGTGCTGCCGGAATATTGTAAATGAGCAGAATGGAGAAGTAGAAAATAGAAGTTGATGGGGGTGGGTCCTGTAAGGCCTTGTAACAAGCAAATAATTTCAATTGTATTCATATTGCAATAGAAAACTTTATTCCTTCAAGCATTGGAGTGACACAACCTAATTTACACTTCAGAAGACAAGGAGTTTGAGACCAGCCTGCACAACACAGCAAGACCCCATTTCAACAGAAACATTAAAATAAAAATTAGCTGGACATGGTGGTGCATGCCTGTAGTCCCAGCTACTTGGGAGGCTGAGGTGGGAAGATCACTTGAGATCAGAAGTTCAAGGCTCCAGTGAGCTATGATCACCCCACTGCATTCCAGCCTGGGTGACACAGCGACACCCCATCTTTAAAAAAAAAAAAAAAAAATTGGAAAGAAAAATCACCCTGGCTGATTTTCCCTGTGTTAGGAAAATAAGTTCCATGGCAGTTGCTCGGTACTATTGACATTTTGGGCCAGTTAATTCTTTGTTGTGATGGGCTGTCCCTGTCCTGTCCATAGTAGAATTTTTAGCAGCATCCCTGGCTTCTATCCATTAGATGCCAATTGCCTTTCTCCCCCTTTTGTTCAGTAGTGATAGCCGAAGATGTTTCCAGACATTGCCAAATAGTTCCTGGGGGGCAAAATGGCCCCTGGATGAGAACCTCTGCTCTGTGGGGACAAAAGAAGAAGCAGGAATCCCAGTTAAAAGGCCATAGCTGTGGTCCAAGTGACAGAGGTGATAGCTTGGAATACGATGCTAACTGTGAGCATGGTGAGAAGGGTTCTGGATTCACAATATGTTTTGAAGTTACAGCCAGTGGGATGTGCTGATGAACTGGACATGAGATGTGAAAGAAAGAGAGGAGTTAAGGATGATTCTTCAATTTTTGGCCTGAGCAACTAAGTAGATGACAATGCCATTCACCAAGGTTGAAAAATGCCTGGAGCAGAAGGAGGCTATGGAGTTGCAGGGACAGCAAAGCAAACCAGTCTGATTTGGTGATGTTGAGGTTGAAATTCCTATTAGACATCAAGTGGAAAGGTTGAGAAAGCAAATGGATGTTCAAATCCGGATTTCTGAGTAGAGATTTAGGCAGGGGATAAGTATAAATGTAAAAGAGTGATCCACACATCCATTGACAAAACAGATCATGCAACTTTTTTGGTAATATAAATAGGCTGTGAGACTTGCTGCTCAATTTAGGGGGAGAATTTCTGTGGAGGAAAATAAACGCCAGAAATCCATCCCCCTTGTCCAGAAGGACTACGGACAGAAGGAGGAGTATGCAGAAAAGTCCGGGGCTGAGATGGGCGGGTTCTAATATGTTGGAAATTTGGAAAGAAAGGCCAAAAAGAAGAGGCTTTTGCCTTATTTCCCATTGTAAATTCTGGATTAAGTTCCTTGCAGTCTACTGGTACACCAACATGGTGGCAACTGTACCAAAGTTAATCTAATTGTGCTGTGCGCTAGCGCTGAGGGAAACTCAGAAATGTGGGTTATCTTCTCTGAGCCTCCATGTTTCCTTGTGGCATGTCTAGGACCAAGACATTCTCACAGGCCCTCCAAGGGAGATTGTACAGTAACTGAGTTGGGAGCCAGAGAGTCTGTGTGGGCCACATGGCAAGTGGCACAGTGGCCCTGCAGCAGTAACCACACAGGTGGACCTCTTAGGTTGGAACTGGATGAGAAAGGCAGCAGACCCTGAGTCAGACAGGGAGGACAACCAGGAAAAGAGAGGTAAAAATTACAAGCTTTGCCAACTGCTGGCCTCAGCCACCAAAGCCAGCAAGGCAAGCAGTGACCAGGCTAAGGGACACTGCCTTGGAAACTGAAGCTCATCAATGCCTCATGTTCCTCCCTCCTCACACACCCAAATGCCATGTGGGGTAAGATAAAGGGCGAGGGAGGAGGGCTGAAGCACAGGGCATTTACCTAAAGAAACTCTTCAAATAAAGGAATCGATTTGGAATTATTGAATTGAACCAAACTTTGGTTTTGTTTTGCCACATTACCCAGTGAGTACGAGCTCATGTAGAATATCAGATCAGTTTTAGGAAAATAAAGAAAGAACCATGCCTTTTGTCAGTGTGGTTAGCATGGATAAACTTATTGTTGCATGACATATTAGTCAAATGTCCAATCCAGTGCTGTTTAGCAAACTTTTTTTTTTTTTTTGAGACACAGACTCGCTCTGACACCCAGGCTGGAGTGCAGTGGCACCATCTCGGCTCACTGCAACCTCTGCCTCCCAGGTTCAAGCGACTCTCATGTCTCACCCTCCCAAATAGCTGGGACTACAGGCACAAGCCACCACACCTGGCTAAATTTTGTATTTTTAGTAGAGATGGGGTTTCACCATGTTGGCCAGACTGGTCTCAAACTCCTGACCTCAGGTGATCCACCCACCTCAGCCTCCCAAAGTGCTTGGATTACAGACGTGAGCCACTGCGCCTGGCCAATGAACAATTTTTGAGTGCCGCCTGTGGCAGCTCCTGTGTTCGCTGAGGAATTAATGGGCTTCCCATCATTTAGCAGAGGTCCCATCATTCAGAAGCATGCAAGACACCCACCTTCGTGGTAGAGTTTTGTTCAGGACAGTCCAGGGATGAGTGCCAGGCTGTGGGGCACGCCTGTGGCTGAGTGTCCCTGCACCCCAAAGCTCTCTGAAAGGGGCAATGCACATGAAGAGCTTCACGTTCCCAAGGTATGAGGTTCAAGTGGAAAAAATTGTCACCATGAGCCTGTATCACTTTTTAAATAAGAAAAACAAATACACAAAATGATAGAGCCACAGATTCCGGGAGTGATGAAACTGGAAGAGATTTTGGCACTTTCTGCTCTTGTCTTTCATTTAACTGACGGGGGCACTGAAGCACAGCAAAGAAACGAGATGCCTTCTTGTTCACACAGCAAATCACAGGTGGAGCTGGGACTTGTGCAATGGGCAGGAATAAGTCAATTTGAAGGAGATACTGAAAAACTAACTGAAGCACACAGATGTTAAGGAGATACACTTTAAACAGAACCACCTCTTTGTGGTTCTCTGGGGCTGGGACTAGGTTGAAGACAGATGGTGGAGGAAGATGTGATCAGAGGGGCTGAGCACCCCACTGCCACTCAGAATTATGGGACCATCCACAGAGGCGTTCTGCCCCCATAGTGGCAGAAGCGCCTTCTGCGCCCTCACGGTCCTTTCCCCAGCAGCATCAGCCTGGCTGGATTCGCTGGAGGAGGGCAGGGTATAAATGGAACTAATACTTCCATTATGCTAGCTCCCTTAAGCTGCATCCTACAAAATGTGTACCACCTAATTATTTTGATTTATGACTTTCTGTTCCTATTCTGCTGAGACACCTTCTCTGTTCATATGATGGCACCAACTTGCAATCACATGGCAATAGCTACAGTCTTGCAAAGAATCCGAAAACCAGAGCGCTGGTTCCTTCCCTGACTCTAACACTAACTTGCTCTAGAACTTTTGCAGTGTTCTTTAACCTATCTGGATCTTTCTTTGTAGGCAACGAAGGTATTAAACCTCACACTCTCCACTAGGCTTCCAGCTCTGCAAACCTAGGCTTTGATGAATGATGCAAGAGCTGGCATCCCACCTACCGTGTCTTAACTGTAGAGACAGCAGACGGGATAACAAAACCAGCTACCCCCACTCTTGAACTTAATTCGTTGGCCTTCAGGAAGTCTTGGCTCTGGTTTCTCTCCTCAGTGTCATTCATAGCCCTTCAGTGTTGGCCTTGGGGGCTGGGAGCGGTAAGGAGTGGTAAGCCAGGAAGACTTGAGAACATTTTCCCTGGAGGTCAGGAAGGCACATCAAAAAGGACGTTGTTTTCCTTCTTCTCTTTTCTCTGTGCTTCCTTAAAACTGAAGTGAATGACATCACAACAACACAAAGTTGCCAAGACATACTCTACAAAAATGTCCTCACATGGTTACATTTTCTGCAAATTACAGCGTTTGGAGTATAAATCGGAGTAATTGTTTAAATCAGAGTGACTGTTGAAACAGATTTCCAGTGATCAAATCAAAAATGCAATCATTCTTGCGGTTCCTCCGGTGCTTGGAGCCCCACGTACTTCTGAAACTGTCGGTTGTCAGTTACACGGAGTGTTTACATTAACATACTCTCCGAACAGAGAAAATATATATTTTAAGAAGAAAATGTGAATCCAGGGTTACAAGAATGTTTCTGAAACAGCTAAGTCATCTTGTTTCAAGTAAAACCAGATGTTTGCATCAAGAGAAGGCCAATCATTTCTTTTAATTATGCTCAATGGCCAGGCCACCAAGAATACCCACATGTGTACATATCAGCCGGTGGAAATCAAAGGCTTTGTGACAGAGAAAGCAATCAGCAACTTCCAGACCACCAAATGGCATCCCAGCACCAGCTCTGGGCACTGTTTGAGCTCCTTCTCTAGGAGAGCACTTGGTGACATCAGACCTCCACTTGCTTCCCCCAGAGCCAACACCTCATGTCCCATCTCTGTCCCTAAGGAGTCCAGCACAAGGCTGGGGTGAATTCCCTGGGTCAAGATTCAAGATTCAGGATGAGGGTCCACAGAAAAGGAACCTGGACAGTTAAGCTATCTTCTTAAATGCCCTCCCAGGCCACTTCTCTTTCAGGAAAACCTCAGAAATGTCTATGCTGAAAGAGATGCAGCGGGGGCTCATGCTCTAGCCCGCGTGCCCAGACGGTAGAGGAGGCTGAGTTCACGGGAAACTTACCTGTTAGCTTGGCCTACACTCTGAAGCACTGTGGGGGTTTGATGGCACTGGTGGGAAGTCACGCTCTGGCAGGTGGGCAGAGGGGAAGGCTTTGGGGATATCCACTTCCCTCTGAGGGCTGCTGGGCTCAAGTCTGGGAAAAAGCCCACTTTCCAGTGTGGAGGCTCCAAGCACGGTCATCATTGCCTGCTGGGGTCTTCACTGGTGGGGCACAGAGACTTGGCACTAGAAAGACTCTGTTGTCAAAATGTTCCCTACGAAAAGAAGGGAGTGGCCATGGCCCCAAGGCTTCCTCCCTGTGCAACCACAGTGCCTGAGCCTTCCCCAGGTGGTAGTTTTGAATACTTGTCCCAAAAGTCACTGCAGAATCATACTGCAGAGTTGCTCCTAATAGTACTGCAAAAACTTAATGCGCTCTTTCAGTCTGTTCCCCGAACCACATTGTTTAAGCACCAGTTTCACAGTTTTTACTATCTACTATTATTGGTTTTAAGTTAAAATGCCTTTTCTTGTCTTTTCTTTTCTGTTTTGATTATTTTTACTTAGTTCATTTAGTCTTTCCCTAAGCAAAATTATTCATGAAATCACAGGTAAGGTGTGTCAATTGTATATATTTGCCTTATGTGTTAATACATAACCATTAAAATAAAAATATTTATCTATGTTTCAGCTAAAATCATTTCACAAACCACTATCAGTACTTGTCCATGGTTTTGGGAAATGCCGCTCGAAGTTATTTTGTAGAATTCTAGTATTTCTTTCAAACCTGTAATCAGATTCCTTTCAATGACACAGCAACAAACAATTTTCAAGGCAGTAACACTGACCTATGGCTCTGTGAGCACTGGAGCCAGCTCTTAGCATATTGATTGGCATTGGGGAGGAAGTAAGCCCCTGCTTTGTTCTGCCTCATGTAGACAGTGGTCATTTCCTATCAAGAGAATAAGGGAGGTACATCTTCTCCAGGATGCATTGTGAGGGTTGTGGACAAGTACTCAAAGATGCACATAATGTTTTCTCCCCATCTTCATTTGCGCCCCCAAACTTCCATGATTATTTCTGTTTTTCTCAAAATGGTTCCGGCACAGGAAGTTTTCAAGGAAAGCGAATGCTGTATCATTATTAAACTAAGAACTCCGCCTTGAACTCAGCCCAGAAGTCAGACCCATGTCTATGGAGCAGGCATTTGCTAATCACTTCTTGGCTGCGGTTGACTGGTAATGTCCTCAAAACCAAACCATCATGGGGATTCTTGAAGTCAGAAGGGAAGCGAGTTGTTTAAAAATAAAACACTCCCTGCTTCAGGCCCCCAACTCTATAAGACAGCAGCTTAACAGTCTAAATGATTGTTTTGAAATGTGCTTTGACTCCAGTTTTGCTAAATGTTTACTTGGGTCTTTCAACCGATTAAATACCCTGACTTGATTCCCGGCCAACCAATCCTACCACGTAACAGTGGAGTTCTCTTGCCCAATCTGCTTCATGCAAGGTGCACTGTACATCATTACTTCATAGCTCAGAAAATTCATCTGAAGTGCCATTTCTGAGACTCCACTCGTTCATTCATCCATTCAACCTTTTAACACACCTATTAAATGCAATTAAGCACCTATTAAATGCAATGGTCCAAGATACTTGCTATGGGGGATTTGAAGATGCATTGACCATGAATATGAACCTCTAACCTTGGAGAGACTTCACGTTCATACTTCTGCGGACAACTGACCTTTATCAATCCCAGGATAATGCTAGGGGACATTCAGTCCCCCTTCGATTTACTAGAAATAAATCTTAGAACAATGCAGCAGGCTGTTTAAGTAAGATTTTTTTTTTTAATCGCTTATTTTACCTCTTGCAAAAGGTTGAGTCAACTACTGAAGGGAATTTAACTAGAGTCTTAACTGGAAGTGCAAAGAGGTGCTGATACCATCAAAAAAGGAAGGGGCTGAGGGAAGTGACAAGACAAGCTCTTCTTTCTAAACATCTGGTCCCACTCTCTCGACAGCTTCATAAAACATTGTTCAGAGCTGGCAGATGCATCCAGAGTACCTGGCATACAGCTACGTACCCTGAAGCAGGTGGACCTCATCAAACTTTGGCTACAAAGTAGTTCCCTATTAGCTATGCCCTTTCATTTACATTCTCGCATGAGAGTATCTCCAGGCAAGGCATTTGAACAGCAGGGGCCTCTGCAGAAAACTCACATCACACATGTGGGATGCTACTCCACCTGGGGTAAGGCTTACCTTCTGAGAACAAGAAGATGGGAAAATCTGAACAGCGACAAGCCAATCAACAAACCCAAGCTGGATGGCGTGGCTGCAGTGAAGTATAGAGCTCACCACCAGAGGGCAGCAGTACACACAGACACACTGTAACCTCCACACTGGAAGAGAAAACAGGTGGAAGAGGGATTAGCAATGTGCCCAAGGCTCACAGTAAGTACACACAGATGGAAGCTCAGAGCCCTGGCCTCTTACTCCCAGCCAGTCCTCCTCCACTTGCCCCCAAGGTCTCAGGAAGAGGTCATTGTGGATGGTTAGGCATCTTTATTTTACAATTGAAGTTGCCTGGTCAGACCTTAGCATCTCCCCCCAGGGAGCATGGGAGCCCTCAGCAATTCTGAGATGCTGGATGCTCTAACTTTTTTTACCTTGACCCATGGTAAGAAATACATTTAACATTGCAAGCCACTTTTAGTATACTATCTATCATGTGCAAAACTGCAGCACATTTTTACAAAGCATTTGTACCCTTATTTCTAAATTTTTAGAATTTTTACCCTTATTTCTAAATTCTGTCTTCGTGTGTGTGTGTGTGTGTGCTAGACAGGTCTTCATCCACTACTCATATCATACTCTACTAATTGGCCACCAGAGCTGATTCAAAGGGTGGCATGGAGAGTGGTTCCTCAAAGAAAGTAGGCTGCCCCAGCCCACTGCTCTTTTATCCCTGGGTACTACAGGCCCTGCAAGAGCTTAGGAGGGGTCTAGGGAGCTGAGTCCCTCCCATCTAAGAGGGAGAATCATGGCCCAGGGAAAGTACCACAGATAACCTCAACAGATAATTTAGCTTCATTTTGCCTGTGTCATTCCTTCATTCATTCCCTCAGCAAACATTAACTCACCGCTGAGAGTTTAGTCTTGTCCTTAGCCAGCCCCTGCCAGGAGGTGGTGACATGTGGTTTTAAACATCCACAGCCTTCTCCTGCAGGCTGCAAGTTCCAAGACCTCTGTGGGGTCTTGATCCTGAAGCTCGTGTGAAGGAGAAGATGGGAAGAGTGAATGGGGAACAATCTGAGGCAAGAGGACCAAAAGATGCTCACAGCTCAGGGGCTGGACCAGGCAGAAGCTGCAAGGGGAATTTCTGACTAGAAGCCGGAATCTCAACGCATGGGCTCAGAAACAGAGGCTCCATGACGCTTCCTCCTGCCGCCAACCCATGCACCTCCCGACTCAGGAGCAACCCCCTCGCCCTGGGGCACAGCTCATAGATCTACTTTAATGTCTTTCCTGAGACTTTGCCAAGTATTTCACTTGCTCAATTTCATTCCCTTGCTCCCCGCATGTTATTTTATGAAGAAACTCAAATGAGGAGACATCTATCAATGATCAACCCCCAAGTGATCCTAAATCCCTGCTTAAACGCAAGGGCGGGATTTTAAATCTAATTCCCTGATGTCTGGGGTGAATTCCTGGTGAGGTCCCACAACTAAACAGAGAGCTTCCTGCCTCAATTCTGGAATTCATCTCTGCTAGGGGAAGAAAATGTATGACAATAAAGAAAATCTGCCAAGCTCTAAAGCTTGGGCTCTGCCCTGAGGATGCTAGCTCAGCCCTCTAGCTTGGCACTGGTCTCTCATCTCCCATCTGCAACTGTATCCCAGAAGAGAAAAATGACTCAGATTGAAAAGAACTGGTTCATTGCAAGTGATATTTATTGGGTGTCTACAGATTGCAAAGCAGTGATTTTAGCATCAAGGAAAATAAGAAGATGAGTTATACCCAATTACTTCTTCAAGTTTTTCCACAGTCTGATAGAGGACCAGACAAGCCTTGGCTTGAGTAGCAGCCCTCTGAGAACCCATCCCTGCCTCACCCAGGGTACTGGGCCCTTTTTTGACCATGCTTCTTCCCTGAACCTATTCTTCACTTACCACATGAAATTGTATTTGTTGGTTCACCTGTCTGCTACTCAAGTAGAATGCCATTTTCTTATGAGCAGGTTAGAGTGATGCTCAGCTGCTGGCTTCAAAAACGAAGGAAGGGGCCAGGGCCCCAGGAATATAGGCGCTTGAAGGTGGAAAAGGGAAGGGAATGAATTCATCCCTGTATTAGCTTGTTCTCACATTGCTGTAAAGAACCACCTGAGACTGGGTGATTTATAAAGAAAAGAGCTTTAATTGACACAGTTCCTCGGGCTGCACAGGAAACATGGCTGGGGTGGCCTCAGGAAACTTACAACCATGGCAGAAAGTGAAGGGGAAACAAGCACATCTTACACAGCCAGAGAAGAAGCAAGAGAGATCGAGGTGCAAGGTGGCTATCTACTTTTAAACAACCAGGTCTCATGAGAACTCACTCACTATTACAAGAACAGCAAGTGGGAAATCTGCCCCCATGGTCCAATTACCTCCCACCAGGCCCCTCCTGCAACACTGAGGATTACAGTTCAATGTGAGATTTGGGTGGGGACACAGAGTCCAACTACATCAGTCCTAGAAAGGAATACAGCCTTGCCAACACCTTAATTTTAGCCCAGTGAAGCCCGTTGCAAACTTCTACAGAACTGTAATATCCGTGTGTGTTTTTTGAAGCCAACAAGTTGTGGTGATTTGTTATAGTAGCAATGGGAAGCTAAGACAGATTTTGGTCATTTTCTCTGAAACAAGTACTCGTGATTCTCTTCTGTGGTTTAGGGAAGACATCACCAGGTGAGACAAAGGTGACCTTCTCTTGGAAAACCAAGGCCACAAGAAGAATTGTCTAGTTCTGTCCTAGCTGGGAAGGAATTGGAAGCTGGTTCTTCAAGGGACAAGGGGAAGAGGCCCACCTCTAGGGAGTGGGATCCTGAGGCTGGAGGGTGGAAGGTCCCTATTCCACTTGCACACAGAGTCAGGGAGCAGCCAGACCTGCCAGAGGTGCCATGGAGATGTGGCTAGAAGCATCAGGGCTGAGCCTACCCTGGAAGCACCCCTTGCAGAGCTTGACAGAGTAGGAACAAGGCTGACAGTGAAACCAGCTGTCTTCTAATGAACCACATGGCCTGGGCAAGAAACCACAGCTGTGCAACCATTCACATCTGCGGCCCTGGGCTCTGCCACACTTCCCCTGAGTCACAAAGCCCTGGGGTTCTCATATGACCGTGAGGGACCAGGAGCCGTGAAAAGCAAAAGATATTAGACATCAACTGTGGTAAGAGTCCTTCTACTAGATTTAGTTGTGCTGTAGAAAAACAAAGAATTACTACCTTTTTGTAGGGGGATAGGGAATGTACACCTGGTACATAGTCCCCTCTGATCATCCCAGGTGTGAAGACCTGGCTGAGCAGAGCCAACCTGAGCCCAGGAGTGATGGTAGGTACAGGAGTGCCATGCCTCTGGGGTGTCCAGAACCTGCAGTGCTGCTGCTCACACCCACCCTTGCCTTTCTCCAAACACCGGCCCAGGGCACATCATTGAAGGACTCTGAATAAATAAAGCAGAGCAGAGAGTGGAACTCAGTTCTGACTCTGAGCCCTGATTGAGTTTCTGTCATTCTAGAGCTGTGCCTTCTGCAGGGTTGTAAGCAGCCTCAGGGTGCCAGGGAGGCCCATTGGTCACCAGCCCTAGCTGGCCCTGCCCACAAGCCTGTCACACCGGGCTATTCTGTTGCTCTGGTGCCATCCTACCCCTGGGGAAGCTCAGTGTGTGGTCCCCATCTCCTCCGCATGTTGGCTCCCTTCTCAGGATGCTGTCTCACGGGTGTGTGGGCATCCGCTGCTGCTCACAGAACCCTCGGACCCTCCTCCTGCCCCACCCATTGCCAGAAATCTTTTTTTGGATTAAACGAGAAGGAAGATGGGAAGTCCCTCTTTCTTCATGTTTCTTCCAAAATCTCTCTCCTTCTCTCTCATTTTCTTTCTCTCCTCAAACCTTCCAGACAACCAGCACCATCTTTTCAATAGTTTCAGACTCTCTGGGAGTCAAATCCAGGAAGGAAAGCATATCTCACAGCAACTTTTGTTTTTAAGCTGCCACAAACGTCCCCTGAGACAAGGATACCCAGGGCCTTTAACTGCTTGAAAAGGGATGGAAAACTGGGAAAATACAGGGAAAGGTAAAAACACCAACTCACATGTTTAAAAAGTTACCCTGACACAATAAAAATAATAGCTGTCATTTCTGCACCCACTTTTTAAATAAATCTTTCTCGAGTGCCCTCTCTCTGCCATCATCACTGGGTGCCCCAATGCAGGGTTCCTGCTCTGGTAGTGTTTCCTGCTAGAACCGGGAGCCAGACAGCACGCATAAACAAAGAAACAAGAAAACATCCCACCATGAAAAGGGAATAGAGGGCGCTCTGACGGACCAGAGCTGGCCACTGCATTTAGAGGGGGCATCACACCCCTCTGGCGTTTAAGCTGAAACCTGAATGGGAAGAAGGTCACCTAGGTAGACCCTGCACTGAACACCTGCGATTGTCTTGCTCATCCTCCCAGTCCACCTGCAGAATCTACATCCTTATCTCCACTTTGCAGATGACGAAACTGAGGTTCATAGAGATGAAGTTTCTTTTTTTTTTTAGATGGAGCCTCGCTCACTGCAAGCTCCACCTCCAGGGTTCACGCCATTCTCCTGCCTCAGACTCCCGAGTAGCTGGGACTACAGGCGCCTCCACCACGCCCAGCTAATTTTTTTGTATTTTTAATAGAGACGGGGTTTCACCATGTTAGCCAGGATGGTCTCGATCTCCTGACCTCGTGATCCGCCCTCCTCGGCCTCCCAAAGTGTTGGGATTACAGGCGTGAGCCATCACATCCAGCCCAAGATGAAGTTTCTTACTTTAGATAGCACAGCTGACCACAAAAGAGCAAGAACCAGACCTGGGGTCTGCCTGGCTCTGAAGCCACAATCCCTTTGAAACTGCTAGGAGGGGGAGGGGGATCAGTTGCATCCTTCTTGGAATTTTCCCAAATGTTCTAGGCAGAAATTGTTTTTTCCCACCAGGTGCTGACATTTCAATCTTCCTTCCTAGTCCACTGGCAAAGGCAGCCATCCCCCATGGGAGAGGATAAAGTTGTCCAACAGCCCCCGGCTGGGCCTGCTCTGGCTCTGGCTCTGGCTCTGGCTGGCCATCGGCCTGTCCGCAGCTCTGCCCTGTGGGCTGGGTGGTGAGAGATCTCCACAGGCCAGATGGGCTGAGCAGAGCCCAAGGTGGCTGGCTGAGGGTATTCAAGCCTATTTTTATTCACAAGAATCTGTTCTGGATTTTATTCCGCTTTGGGGCAAGGAGAGGTCAACTCTCTTCACCTTTGCTGTAAGATGAGAATACGGCAGGAAATGAAGTGACAGGGAAGCCAAACGGGGAGAGGGAGAAAGGGCAAATTACTGGAAAATTAGAAACCTGTGTTCAGATCAGAGGAGAGGGTGTCAACGCTCCCCTCCCACCGGGGCCCTTCTTCCGGAGGCCAGGGACGCAGAGATGCTTGACAAACCCCACGTGAGGGGTCGGTGGCTCGGGTGCTGGCAGCACGACACACACACTGACCCAGCCCAGGCCTCCAGCAGGAGGTCCCAGCTTCGACCTGGTGCTCAGTTGTCTGCGCCTCCCAGCTCCAGTGGGGGTCGCTGGAAGAAACTTCCCTGGAGAACAGAGCCAGGAGCCCCGGATTGCTGGCGGACTGCCGGTCTCCATCCTCATCGTGTGGGTACAGTCCCCTCCACGTGTAAGGCCCAGAGTTCCTGTGTGTTCAGGTCAGACACACATGCAGTTATGTGGAAACTCAGATAAGGCAGCTCCCTGCTCCTCGCTGTCACTGAGACATGACTTCACCTCTTCTGTACCCTTCAAGGCCCATCTCAGAAGCTCCCCACTCCACAGCTCCCTGAGCAGCCAGGGTGGAGACTGCAGTCTGGGTCCTGGCATCACAAAAGCTGGAAGATACCAGGCAGGCACGAGGCACTGCAGAGGCATAGTTTTAATTGCATCCAGAACATAATTACGGAGCACCTCCTAAGTGGCAGGCACCGTGCTAGGAACTGAGACATAAATGAGTTCTGCCCAAGAATGTGGTGCCCACACATTCACTGCCCACACCAGCAGTGTGGTGGCAGGAGTCACTGCGCACAACTCCACATAACAGAGGGCAGTGGGAGATGCGTGAGCTGACCTTCCGCAGGCACAGAGACGACTCCCTTCAGCTGAACTGACCAGGGAGAGCTCATTGGATGAGGAGGCATTTGAGTGAGGCCTTAAAAGACAGGCAGAATTATATTTTATTTTATGTGGTTTTGCTTGGTTTTTGCAGAGAGAAATATGGTGGCAAAGCACAGCATCCCGGGAGGAGGGGAGCATAAACATATTATGGGATGGAACACTTGGGGTCCTAGAGTACCCTTGTGGGGCAGTGGGTGGCACAGGGGATCAATCCACACTAGCTGCCATCACAGAGTACTGCAGACTGGGGGGTTTAAACAACAGAAACTTCCAGTTTTGAAGCTTGATCTGGAAGCCCAAGATCAAGGTGTCACAGGGTTGGTTCTTCTGTCCTTGGCTTGCAGATGGCCACCTTCTCCTGAGTCCTCCTGTGGTCTTTCCTCCGTGTACATGCATATCTCTTGTCTCTTTCTTTGTCCTAATTGGCTCTTCTTATAAGGACACCAATCATATTGGATTAGAGCCCACCCTAACAGCCTCATTTTAACTTAATCACCTCTTTAAAGGCAATGTCTCCAAATACAGTCACATTCTGATGAACTAGGGGCTTCAACATGTGAATTTGGGAGGACATGATTCAGTCCATGACACACAACATGCCCAAGGAAGGGGATCCATGGGGCACAGGAAGGAGGAGCAATGCAGGGGATAAGATGGCGAGAACCTTAGACTGAGTCCAGATTTTATAATCTATTGAACGCAAGACCATTTTGGCTTTTATGCTATGGGCTACTGTTACCAAACTATGCCCCACACTCTGCCATATGCAACAGGAGTTAAGAGAACAAAAGACAGAGTGCTAGTGTCCCATGGTCAAGCTTGGGAAACCCATTCCGCCCCTGTAGGACTCCACAGAGCCCTTGGGTTGCATCCTCAAGAGGGAATCATGCCCACTGAAACCAACTGCTAAGGAACATCTCATGGGACAAACATCCCCTGGTATGTACTCCAAGAAACACCGTTGAAGCTAACGGGGACCTAGCAATGGTTTTTGAATGAGAAGCAATACAATCAAGTCTTTCTGTGTCAGGTTATGGCACTGGAGTTGGTGCCCTGACAGAGAAGTTTAGACCGCAGCTTCTGGGCAAGCATACGTTTCAGCAGACCAGGCCTCCACACACAGGGTAGCCTGGTGCCTGAGCAGAGCTCGCTGGAATCCTGAGAAGCCCCTCTGCTGCCTCACCAACTCTCTTCCATTCAGCAGGTATGAATGATGCTCCTATTGCATGCAGGCACTCTGGCCTGCCCGGCCTGCCAGTCCCCCAGCCTGGACAGCTCTGGCTGGTGCCTACCTCCTCCTTCCTCACTGTATCTCTGCCAGGTTTATGGTTCCAGTGAATGAGGGAGCTCCAAGGAGTGGAACAGCAACAGCAGTCCAGGTCTGATGGCAAGGACGCCCTCTCCTGCTCTTGAAGCGTATACCAAATCCAAAGCAAAGACCTAGGATGCTTAGGAGGGGAACTAAGATACTGCCAGTGCCTCAAGGCTGATTTGAGGCCCTGTTGCTCTGACTCAATCACTTTACCCAAATGCAGTCCTTCCTGAGATAAAGACTTCTGTTGTCCAGTTCCAGGAGCCCAAGCCCAGCTGGGCCATGTGGACACATCCTTACAGGCAGCCATTCTCAGGCATCTGCAAGATTCAGAGGCAGCTGAAGGCCCAGGACATATCACTAGTGCTGATTTTGGAGAAATGGGACCCAAGGATCAGATCTGTGTGGCCCTACAGCCAGCAGAAGAAGGGTTAACCACCACAGTAATCTCAGACACCCAGGCTGACCTGCCTGTCCAAAATCTTCCCCACAACTGCCTTTCCAACTCGCAGCCTCCCTTGAAGCCCCCAGGGAAAAATCAATCAGAAGATGGAGTCCTGTGGTAAAGGACCAAGGGCCTAATGCGGGTGAGTGGGGTGCAGAGGTCTGAGCAGGGAGGTGAGAGCCCTGCTATTGGGCACCTGCCTGTTGGTGACAGGCCCAGGAGGGCTGTTGGGCTGCAGCTTCTCAACTGGACTTCCCCAGAGCTGCCGGCAAGCTGAGGCCTGAAGCTAGAGATTTAGATGCAGCAGTTTGCGACTGCCGACTTTTGGATGGAGTCCCTTCCGATATATCAAAACTCCAGTTTTCTATTGTCTTTTTTGTTTTGTTTTTATTACCTAACATATGTGAGTAACGCCCCTTTTATTACCTAGGCCCCAAGTCTCACCTCACCTGTGTCTGAGCAAGGGTGCTGATGAGCACTGTTACACACATTCCTTAGGAATTAAAAAAAGAAAAAAGAAAATCTATGCATTTCATGGTGTTTTCTTAATGCCACTGCCACATATCTCTATGTCAAAATGGCCCCATCAAAATGTCCTGTCCCTTCCATTGCCAAGGGAAGTCTTCTTGCCCTGTACCAACACACCCCACACACATCACACACATACATACACACACACACCACGTGTACACATACATACACATACACACACACCACACACACACATACATGTACATACACACACCATGTACACCACACACACACACACACACACACACACACATACCACATATACCACACACACCCCACACAAACACGTACATAAATATCCCCACATACATACACACCACATCACACATATACACACAAACACCACCACCACACACACACACACACACCACATACGCATCACACACACACCCTGATAAGGTTTGGCTCTGTGTCCTCACCCAAATCTCATCTTGAATTGTACTCCCATAATTCCTGCATATTGTGGGAGGGACCCAGTGGGAGATATTTGAATCATAGGGGAAGTTTCCTCCACACTGTTCTCATGGTAGTGAATAAGTCTTATGAGAGCTGATGGTTTTATCAGGGATTTCCATTTTTCTGTCTTCCTCATTGTCTCTTTGCCTGCTGCCATCCATGTAAGTTGTGACTTGCTCCTCCTTGCCTTCTGCCATGATTTTGAGGCTTCCCCAGCCACATGGAACTCTAAGTCCAATTAAACCTCTTTCTTTTGCAAATTGCCCAGTCTCTGGTATGTCTTTATCAGTAGCGTGAAAACAGACTAATACACATCCCACACCCATACACCCCCACACACATACATACACACCAAGACACCACTCAGACACCAAACACACAC